>NW_019154087.1:69799437-70011989 GCF_002288905.1 Enhydra lutris kenyoni
AAAAAACAAAACTCAAAGCACTAAGGTACCGGTTTTTTTTTTTTTTTAAGATTTTATTTATTTATTTGATAGAGATCACAAGCAGGCAGAGAGGGAGGAGGAAGCAGGCTTCCTGCTAAGCAGAGAGCCCGATGCGGGGCTCGATCCCAGGACCCTGGGATCATGACCTGAGCTGAAGGAAGAGGCTTTAACCCACCGAGCAACCCAGGCGCCCCTAAGGTACCGGTTTTAAGAGGTGTTCGATCCTATTGTTGGGTCTTTTTTTCTCCACAACATGCTGTCATTTTCTACTTGTTAAACCTCAGATTATACGTCTTTGCCAAAAAGCAAGGCCAAGTAGTGATAAGGACCCTCAGTGAAAAGGAGTGCCAGGTTACAAAGGGACTACTTATCTTGGCCACCCCTGAAGGCAGGGTTCTCATTCTAGGGCATGCTCTTTTCCCCCACATCCTTCAACCTACTATTGACAGTGATCTCCTGCAAATGAAAATTTGGTTCAAACCCTTTATTGTCCTTCCACTGTTTTAAGGATAAAGTCCGAATTCCCTACCAGGGCCTGTGGCACACGGCGCTTCCCTAAGCTCTTCGGTGGGTTCCTTCACTCCCTCGCTGTATTGCTTCTCTTCCCATTTGCGTGGCAGCCGCTTAGATGTTTGCAGATCCCTCAGCGATCTCTCAAATTCCTGGGCATGGCTGGCACTGCTGACTCAGTACCTAAATGTCCACACAGTCGAAATCCTAGAGTTCTTGCAAGATGAGTTCCAAGAACACCTCCCTGAGGTCTTTCGACCTCATCCTCCTCCCCATAGAATGGACCACAGCCTTTTTGGGGCCATCACTTCACTACCAGAGAAAACACATTATGAGACTTAGATCAAATCATTGTGTCTCTTTACTAAGCTGCAATTTCCTTGCTGGGAAGACCATGACTTATCAATTTACTGATTTATTGATTCATTTATTTCTTGTGTTCTTTGTACATAGCACAAAGTAAGCATGCTAAAACACTTTCGTGAACCAATGAGTAAATGAAGGACTACCCAAGGTTCCCAGTAACTGAGAGGTCCTTGGAAGAGGTATCTGGATTCCAAACAGTCAATCATAAGATTTCACTAAGGCTTTACCACACCACGCCAAGCACTGGGGACTTGATAGAGTTTGTGGTACAAGTAGGGGAGATAAGAAAGGACCTCCAAAGAGAAATGGTATTGAACTGAGACCCAAGAAGCAGACAGCTAGGCGAGATGGGGGATGGGAGAGGATATCTCAGACAAAGGGAAGAGGAGGCACAAAGGTGCGGGTATGGGAAATAGTATGGTGCATTTGAGGAACCAAGAGGTGTCTGGCATGGCTGGAGCCTAGAGAAAGAAGATTGAGGGACACGCAATAAGATGGGGAGGCAAGTGGGGGGCTGGAACAGGTGGGGTCTTATAGGTGTTCACAAAGAGGAGGGGGCACCTGCCCATAGATTGAGCATTGCCCTAACTGACTCCTGCAAATCTCCACTCAGGTAGACCATGATGTCCTGTGGAAGAGTTAGGAAGCCTGGAGGAGGGCGTATTTGTGTTCACAGACAAAACTCCTCCATGGCTTTGGTTAAATTTTTAACATTTTCACTCTTTTAACACTTAAAAACTTTGGTATGGATTATTTTGTTTTTCAGTTTTAGATTTTTTTTTTTTTTCTGTTTTAAAAGTATGGGGGCTCCTGGGTGGCTCAGTGGGTTAAGCCTCTGCCTTCGGCTCAGGTCATGATCCCAGGGTCCTGGGATCGAGCCCTGCATCGGGCTCTCTGCTCAGCGGGAGGCCTGCTTCCTCCTCTCTCTCTGCCTACTTGTGATATCTCTCTCTCCCTCTCTCTCTGTCAAATAAATAAATAAAACCTTAAAAAAAAGTATGTGCATGTTATTGAAATGATGAAAATATTTTGTTGCTCTTCTGTGAATGCATTTTTTCATTTGTACTCATTCTGTAGGTGCCTCTTTGCCATATGGCTTGATTAATTCATTGTTATGTTCATTTTAGATGCAATCTAGAAACTCACTTGGTTGTTCCTCTATAAGAAATTTGCTAAAAATTTATAACTATTAGTATTTCACTAAATACATATTATGTACAAAACACTGTTCTAATGCTGAGGGGATTCAAAATGAGCTAGCCCTGGGAACTAGCAGCCCTGGAAATAAGTTATATGTCTCAAAAGAATCCATTTCATGTTCTAAAGTGATTTACAAATGTATGCCCTACCTGTAAATAATTATACTGAATGGAAAGGTGTAAAAGAGATGTAATAATCAAGAGATTAAATAATTTTTGTTCATTAGGTATCCTTTTTTATATTTTTACATACTTTCATTGATTCTTAATAAAAAATATTCTTTTCCATAATTTTGATTTCAATATTTGTTGAAACTTAAAATTCCTATCATCAGATTATTGTTAAAAATGTTTTTTCTTATATTATCTTTTAAATCATCACACCTGAGTGTTGAAGATGAACCTAGAGATATCTGTAATTTATCATATTATTTAGTTCATTTGGTAGCAATTGTTTAAATACATGTGATGAATCAGGTGGTAGGACCAAGTCGAGAAACAAGATGAAAATTGAATTTATAGGAAAGGAGAAAACATTGCAGATAGTTTGGGGACAATGATTCTTGCCTGCACAGGATTCGCTGGTAGCTGGTGGAAAGAGGCAGGTCTTGGTACTCAGTCCTTGAGGAGACTGACCAGAAATGTCAAAGATATTTTTCAGTTCTTTTCTCCAGGAAATGTTGAGCATTTAGCTGAGGTGACAGTATCTCTGGACAATGTCTGCAGGTGCTCGACCACCCCCTCCTTGTTGTACCTGAGCACAATTTCCCCTCACTAGAATGTCTCAAAGGAATGAGCAGAGATACATCCCCAGAGTTTAGGATGCTGATGGTTATCTAAGAATGCATAAAAATAAAAAATGCTCAAAGTCAGAGACTGATGACTAAACTATGGTACACTCATACAATGGAATACTATACAGCCATTAAAAAATCTTGTCATAGAAGAATATTAAAAAACACAGGGTACATGACTGTAGTATATATATTTTAAACACTATGTACATATTTATACATACTTAAACACAATGATCCTATATTTAGATGCATAGCTAAAAGTTCAGATGACTATATACCAAAATGTTTGTTTATTTATTTATTTTTATTGTTTTATGTTTGTCACCATACAGTAGGTCATTAGTGTTTGACATAGGGTTCCATGATTTATTGTTTATGCATAACACCCAGTGCTCCATGCAATCCATGTTCTCCTTAATACCCAGCACAAGGCTAACCCACCCCACCACCCCTTCCCCTTATAAAACCCTCAGCTTGTTTTCTGGAGTCCATAGTCTCTCATGGTTCATCTCCCTCTCCGATTTCTCCCCCTTCATTTTTCCCTTTATTTGAGAGAGAGAGAGATAACGAGAGAGAGAGAGCATGAGCAGAGGGCAGGGGAGAGGGAGAGGAAGAAGCAGACTCCCTGCTGAGCAGGGAGCCCAACACTGGGGTTATGACCTGAGCTGAAGGCAGACTCTTAAACAACTGAGCCACCCAGGTGCCACTGGATTACTTTTGTAATAAAAAAAAAAAAACCCATTTAATTTATAAAAGTCTTACAAAATAATTCATAAATTTTATACTTATAATAAATTAAATTATTTAAATAATTAAATTATTTAATAATTTAAATTAAATAAATAAAATTTTAAAATATAATTGTTTTGTTATAAAAATAAATTTATAATATATTTAAAGGGATTTTTAAAGGATGTATGAGAATACACATCTTATATACATGTTTGTGTGTTTATATGTTTTTATTCTAAAGAGTAACCACGGCCTAGAATTCATTGCATCATTTGGTTATCTGGATCCCAAGCCAGTAATCTTAGACTGGAGCCAGTATTTCCTACAGTTCTATTATAATTCTGAAATGCTACTTTTGAAAGAGAAAAAAGAAGAATGGGTGGGGAACCTTGGAATTGACTCACTTTCTACCCAGCAAGAAGAAAACTGAATTTAGTCATGTCTTGGTTTTAATTTTTACCAGGGAAGTAGAATTGTACCAAGGAGGTGGAGAAAGGGAGGCATGTGACAGAACTTTGGTCCTATGTCATCGTCATGAGTCTCTCCCTTTCTTTTTTTTTAATTAAATTTTTTAATTTTTTTTATAAACATATAATGTATTTTTATCCCCAGGGGTACAAGTCTGTGAATCGCCAGGTTTACACACTTCACAGCCCTCACCATAGTCTCCCTTTCTTTAACATTGACAATTTCCCGAAATTATGGAACATGACATGCAAAAGCAGCTTCCGGTCTCTCTTCCCTTTATAAGAATGGTAGCAATAATAACCAACATGTATGTCACATTCTTTATGTGCCAAGTACTCTACTAACATGTGTGTGTAAATGTATATATGTGGAAGAAACTACTTTCGTCCTTACAAGGACATTTTGAGGCAGATTTTAGTGCTTTACACAGGAAATTAAGATACACTTTCTTCATCTGTAAGCCCCTGCTATATAGAAATTCTGGAACTGCCACTGAGAGGGACATGGGATAAATTTGCCTTGTATGATATGCTCTAGAGTCCACCAGTCACCTCATTGCTGATCTTCTCAACTTCTGTTTTCTACAGACTTGACTCCTTCGGTGAAGCCATCATCTAGCACTCCTAGTATAGGACAAGCCTCTTCAGATTTTACACACCAACAACCCCCAGACAGGAGACAAAGTATGTTTATTTTTAAATTTTTTTGTAATTCAAGTATAATTAATGTACACTATGGTATTAGTTTCAGGGGTACAATGTAATCATCACAAGAAATGTACTCTTGGGGCGCCTGGGTGGCTCAGTGGGTTAAAGCCTCTGCCTTCAGCTCAGGTCATGATCCCAGAGTCCTGGGATCAAGCCCCGCATTGGGGGGGGTCTCTGCTCAGCAGGGAGCCTGCTTCCTCCTCTCTCTCTGCCTGCCTCTCTGCCTGCTTGTGATCTCTGTCTGTCAGATAAATAAACAAAATCTTTAAAAAAAAGTATATATATATATATACTCTTAATCCCCTTCACCTATTTCACTACTGGTGGAAATGCAAGCTGGTGCCACCACTGTGAAAAAAGCAGTATGGAGTTTCCTCCAAAAATTAAAAAATAGAAATACCATATGACCCAGTAATTCCACTACTGAATATTTACCCGGAGAGGGTGAAAACACTAATTTGAAAATATATATGCATCCTTATGTTTACTGAAGCATTATTAACAGTAGCCAAGATAAGGAAACAGCCCAAGTGTCCATCCATAGATGAAGGGATAAGGAAGATGTGGTATGTGTGTACAATGGAATGTTACTCAGCCATAAAAAAGAATGAAATCTTGCCATTTGCAACAATGTGGATGGATCTACAGGGTATAGTGCTAGGTGAAATAAGTCAGTCAGAGAAAAACAATTACCATATGATTTGACTCATACATGAAATTTAGGAAACAAGGAAAAAAAGAGAGAAACAAGAAAAACCAGGTTTGTTTATATTTTAAAATAGTTAACTTTGGAGTTCATTGTTATGATGCAACTCTATTTAATTGGACCTGTCACTGTGGCAAAACTGTGACCAACACTGAGAAACAGCCCTAAGTAGACACAATCCCTACTCCAGAGGAATTCTCACTTCTGGAATATCTCACAAAAATAATACTGTGGGTTAAAGAAATTAAAACAATCTAGCAGAGTGCAAAAATGTTGACTGTGACCATGAAATGGTGGGCCAGATCGAAGGGATCTTATCGTGCAGTGGTGAGGATGGCCTGGGGTCAAACCATGCAGAGGTCAGCTATCCTACCTGCTGACCCTGAGTGAGGTTCCCCAAGAGGTTTCTGTCCCTTTCATTTTTGGGTCCATAATTCTCATCTTACAGTATTTCTCTAGAGATCAAATAAGAAGATGTATGCAAAATTGCCTCACCCAAAGCCTGACATATCGTAATTGCCTAGTAAATGAGAACTCTAAGTCATGCTGGGTACTGAGAGAAGGGCCATTAGGCCACATTCACTGCCTCTGGCTATTTTTATCAGAAAAAGAAGATAACATCACCAAAGCCAGTTGAAAGTAGAAAGGGAAAGTGTCTCTTGTAGGTGGGTTTAGGCAGGCTACTCCAGATTTTTTTTTTCCTAAAGATTTTATTTATTTATTTGACAGACGGAGACCACAAGTAGGCAGAGAGGCAGGGCGGGGGGGGGGGGGGGGGGGAGCATGCTCCCTGCTGAGCAGAGAGCCCGACGTGGGGCTCGATTCCAGGACCCTGAGACCATGACCCAAGCCAAAGGCCGAGGTGCAACCCACTAGCCACCCAGGTGCCCCAGGCTACTCCAGATTTTTTAAAAAGGCTTAGAAAATACCTTGAGAAGCTGCATAATCATTCGCTAATAGAAACACAGAGAAAATGCTCTGGGATAAGGCAAAGCCGCAGATTTTAAAAACAGAGACCTGGGAAGGTAAATTAGGCTGAGGGCTGGGAACTAATTATTGGGCTTCTGTGTTCAATGAAGCAATCTAATTTTGAAAGTCACTTCAATATGAAGCCAATTGATGGTGTCCAACTGGAAGGCATTAAAATGTCAAACATAGACACGCAGTGCTACATGCCCTGAATCCTAGAAATAAAGGCTAGCATGGGGGGCCATTGTAAGTGTTTTCATGCATTACCTAATTTCACCCAAAGAGATAGGTATTATAATCTTCATTTGCCTAAGAAATTACTAAAGCACAGAGCATTTAAGGAACTTGTCCAAGGCCACATAACTAGTGAGAAAGATTCCTGTGACTGAAACCCCACCTGTTTCGCTCCTGAGCTTGTACACTAACCATATTACCACCTGCCATGAAGAAAGAGAACACAAGCCCCAATTAATCTTTAAACATAACCTCTAAAGAATGACCCAATATAACCAAGTCCCTGACAACATGATAACATATGGTGCGATATGTTATTTGTAATAACTAAATTCAAGAAAACGGTAAGGCTGTGGTAGTCTTAGTACTTCGAGACATAAAATGGTGTTGGTGACTGCAGAGAAAGAAATGTCATCAGGTTAATACTAGTAGTGCCTTAAGGTGCATTGAGGCAACAATGCTAGAAACTTCTGCAGATAGGGAATCCAGTCCAACTGTTGACAAAAGCTCAGATGAGACACAATAAGGATTTGGATTCAGATGGTGGCTGTGGTATAAACCTGAAAATTGATACCTGACATGATGTCTCTTGGGTTTGGACTGAAACTCATGTGGGGTGATGGCTTATTCGGTCTTCTTTCTTCTCCCCATTTTTTCATATATTTTTAAATGCCCTGCTTTTTGTAGACGTCAATAAGTGGTTCTTTCAGTACTTTCCCATACCCTTTCCTTCATTTAAGAAGATGGTTTGCTAATGTCTGATCCATGAATACCTGTTGGGTAGTTGAAAGTAGATAGTGGAATTACTGATGTTAAAATTGACCCATCACCTCAGAAGTTTTACTAGTTAACTGTTTAAAATTGAACAGTAGCCCCCCAAACACAGTTAATAAAAAGAAACCCACTAAACAATGTAATTCTAATATGGAACTTTAAAGATAGACTCTATGTATTCTGACTTTATTTTGAAATTTTGTGTTTTTAGGAGCAAAGGAAAAAATGGCCCACCCTTACTCTGAACCAGGTATGTTAGTACTCAACATAGAATAACAATAATTGCATCTTAAATGACACATTGCTAGTTCCAAATGTCGAAGAAAATAAGAAACGTCAATTTTTATCTTTTTAATTTATTTGAAGATTTTATTTGCTTGAGAAAGACAGAGAGTGGGGAGGAGCAGAGGGGAAGGGTGAGGAAGAATGAAAGGATCCCAGGCAGACTCCATGTTAACCATGGAGCCCAATGTGGGGTTCCATCTGACCATTCTGAGATCATGACCTGAACTGGAACCAAGAGTCAGAAGCCTAACTGACTGAGCCACCCAGGCACCCCAAGAAGCATCATTTTTTTTTAAATTTTTTTAAAGATTTTTAAAATTTATTTGACAGAGAGACATGGTGAGAAAGGGAATATAAGCGGGGGGGAGTGGGAGAGGGAGAAGCAGGCTTCCCGCTGAGCAGGCAGCCCAATATGGGGCTCAATCCCAGGACCCTGGGATCACGACCAGAGCTGAAGGCAGATGCTTAACGACTGAGCCTCTCCCGGGCGCCCCAAAAAGCATCAGTTTTTAAAACAGAAGAGGGTGTATTATTAACTTTCATGATACAAAACTGTAAAGGCAAGCAAAATATGCTCTTTTTAAAATTAAAATCTGCATTTCTTATTTTCCTAAATATTTTGGAACTAGCAGTACATAATTTAGAGTTTTTTAGCTTTCTAACCAAGCATGGGTACTTGAGAAAAGTCTCGTAGGAGCTTATAAAACCAGTGAACATCCTTGTTTCCTACTTGTAAAGAAAGCAAGTAGCTTAAAATCATCTGATTACTTGGCACATATCAGGAATAAATATAGACCATTTATATCTCAATCCTGATTCATTCGGGGCCCTATGCCACCACTTTGGAGTTACCCTCCCAGCCCTCTCTGACTGGAGGACTGTCATCCCCACTTCTTAGGTGCTGCTGTGGATCTGGCATTAGTTGATTTATGTGCTCATTTACTATTCAGCCTTTCCAAGCCTCCCTTCGCACTTGGCCTACATCCATTTTTCATAGAAGAAAAATGGATTGTAGAACCGAATCACCAGCTCATGAGTTAAAGCTACACGGACAGGAAGGCTGGGCAACACCTGTGGCAAAAAAAAAAAAAACTACATTTACTTTTTAAAAAATCAATAATAAATCTTTCGGATATAAATGAGCCAAATAAATATGCCCTTTTACTTGTATGTCTAACCTTCAGTTCTATTTACTTCATTTGAAAACAAGTACTCATGAATAGGCAAGACTACCTATAACTTAAATTTTGTTTCATTCTCAACATGTAAAAGATTTGAGAAATATTTTTAGTATACTTGCAGTATAGTGTATTTTGTATATTACATTAGAACTATACAAATTAGTATACATATTTTATATACTGGGGTATATTATATTGAGATTATTTCCTCCAAAACTGCTAATTCAATGATCTCCCCAATACCCTTTTGTACACCAAGACATTATTTTCTCTCATAACTTTGAAACTATGAGTTTGTGGTTTTTTCCATATCACCACAGAATGTCCACATGGCTTTTCTCCATAATTATGCCTGTGAGGTCCTGTCCAGAACAATGGGAGTGAGATGGAACTCTGGAGACTTGTCGTCATTAGATGTGTGACCTTGGACAAAGATGTTAGTACTCAAAGTTCCAGTCTCCCACATGGTTACTGTGAAAAACCTAATTTTTGAAAATATATAATATACATAAAAGTATATTAATGTATTTTCCATAAAATGGTAAAGTGATATTACCCTGATTTTACCTGTTGTATATTTAAGTTGACATGTGGTAGTTTATCTCATACTTTTATAATTTTCTGTTCTCTTTTTCTCCCACAGTGGTAATAGGGATTATTTATGCAGTGATGCTTGGCATCATTACAATTATCCTCGCAATTGCCTTCTGTATTGTCCAACTGACAAAGGTGAGAATCCAGTTTTTAATTTTGCTGTAAGTGCTGGTGTTAGCAACTCTATTCCTTTGAGTTCAGATAAACTCAAAGAGAAACTAAATTGCATAAAACTCCATCTTTTTCAACCAGACACGTAAAAGTCATGGTTATTCTAGTGGATTTTTTTTTTTTGCATTTGCCCTATAAAGGAACCCAAAATATAAAACTCTTCCCCATTTTCTAGTGAAAAATTTTCCAAAGTTTTTGCCTCACTTGATTTAGTATACTTTGATGGATATAGATAAAACAGGCAAATTTCCAAATATATATGTACTTTAACTTGTGTTTGCAAAATATTTAAAATAACATGATATATTTACATATGTTTAAAACTTTTGCTCTTTTTCAGTCTCACATTTCCTGGTACATATTCATCAAACCCCACCCACATGTTTTCCAACATGAGTGATTTTTTTCATCACTAAAGCTAATTTTAAATCCATGTGACACAGCATTTCAAAGCACATAACCTTTACTCTAACTTTCTACCTAACATGTTTAAGACAAAATTTTGGTGTGTGTGTTTCTGATGCCATAATTGGAACTGTAATCCTAGATCGTTAGGTATCTGGTCACCAAAGAACGATACGGTTGAGTTATCGTTCATCCTCTCTTCTTGATCTCTCTTTGTGTTCTCCACACCTTAGCCACTATGTATATTCTTTTAAAAAGGCTTATTTAGAAGGGCAACAACTTTGCAATGACAGGGATATAACAACAACTTCTATTAGGTGACGTCTATAATGGTCCAAACCTATGATGGATTATCATTGCTACATGTAAATGTATCTTTTCTAGAGAATACTTCTTAGTAAAAGTCATTGAGAGTGCTTGCTGTGATACGAGGGATGTAGTAAAGCTTGAATGTAAGATAAGTCCTCCGGTCTGCTATATAAATACTGGGGGGAAATCATCTCCTTGTGTTTGGGTGTATATGGCAAAATGAGTTGTCTTGTCTCTTGGCTGATGATCTAAAATCAGAAAAGTCATTAAAATACTCAGTTGGTAAAATTCAGAGAAAATATTCCATTTGCATATAGAAAAATTGGATCATAATCAGTATGCTAAGAGACCTTACCTCTTTTTAAAAAACTTTCCATTTTAACCTTTCATTACAGCAGGGAAATATGAAAGTCAATGTTTGGGGGTAATAATTCATCTATGAAATACCAAAAACTATTTGAAAGACAAATACAAGTTGAAATCAGTTTGCAAGTATCTATGAAATTGTGAATTTTTCCAAAAGTAACCTCTACAAAACACATTTTAATCAAGAGAAAACAAACGTTAACCAAAAACAAAAAGATTTTGAACTTGAGGCATTTTTCTTTATATGGTCTTAAGTTTTGAAAATTGTGGCATTAATATTTGTCTGATTTTTCTTCATAGAAACGTTCATTTCCTGTCCAACATTCGTCCCCAGAAAATGCTGACTTTGAAGTTCTATAGAAACAAGAATCTAGGTTGGTGCTGATATTCTTAATACCATTTGCCTTTTGGGGAGGGAAATAAATTAGTTACTTCTTTCTGAGTTGGGAGGTTTATGCCCAATTTGTATTCGTTTACATTCTATTTCATCAGTGTTACCTCTGGAAGATGTTTTTTATGGGAACATTTGTCTTCAGCATAGTGAAATTATCCCTTAGGCACAAAGTTTCTTTTTTATTCTAAAAAAACCTAAAACAAATGCTATAAGTAAAAGCAAAAGTTAAGTTCTTTTGTATACTTCCTATTTTCCAAACTGCAAGGGTGTGTGTATAGGAGACCCTACAGTGGATATAGTTTAATAGCCCCTGATCTACAGCCAGACCTGGATTTGAATCCATACTCCAACACTTAACTAGCTGTGTAACCGTGAGCAAGCTCCTACTATGGAGATAATGATAGTTAATGTGGAGATCACTTAATATGGACATAATGATAATGTTTCATGAGGATTAAGTGAGCTACAACAAGTAAGCATTTAGAACAGTTCTTGGCCATAATGTGTGCTCATGCCTGTTAGCTCTAATAAGTGATGCAGGCTCCACACCCAAATGACCTTCTCTGCACAAATGGCCAGTTCCTTAGCCCCCCGTTTTTACTTCCACCTGCAGGTGCTAAGTAGATACACAACACCTGGAAAACTGCAGGTCAGTTTTGTTCACACAAAGCAGTATTAGCCTACACAGTGGTTTTTAAAAAGAATATTCATTTCCAACTTAAAAAAATAGGAGGTTTTTAGGTTAAAAAAATTAGTCCTCTCTTACAGAAAAAAATAAAATGTAAACTCTAACCGTGTTGGAACCTCTGTACCAGCATGAGAGCAATTCCTAAGAGCTAATTAGTGGTTGCTGCCTCAGCTGTTGGTTTAAATACCAAGCCAATTCCATTTATTTCATTCATTATGGCCTCTTGTACATTCTTGACAATGAGTATATAGTTCCTATTAGATGTCACCTGAAGCATAAATCCAAGTGATGTCTATCTTGGCAGATGTCCACCAAGAATGAATCTCTCTCTGTGAGGCTCATGCAAAAAGGACCTAACTCCCCCTACAAAACTGACTAGGGTTTTTCCATAATTATAAAAAATCATGACAGGGGCACCTGGGTGGCTCAATCAATTGAGCATCTGACTCTTGGTTTCAGCTCAGGTTATGATCTCAGGGTCCTGAGAGCCAGCCCTGCCTGAGCTCTGAGCTCAGCGGGGAGTCTGCTTAACATTCTCACTTTCCCTCACCCTCTGCTGTCCCCGTGCTCTCTCTCTCAAATAAATAAATAAAATGTTTTTAAAAATCACGATAGGACTGAAGAACTATAAATTTTTGGATTCTAGTTTTAACCTGGGACTAAGCACCTGTCTTCAAAGGACTTGCTGGGTTTCCTAGAGTTTGGAGTGGGGAAAGAAACTTTTAAAGATTCACTCCAGCTGCATAATCTATTATAGCAGGACTTGCCTCATCAAATTATCTTGTGGATTGTCCTTTAAGCTTAACCATGATTGTTACATAATTCCTTAGTCCCAGGAAGGTCATGCTTTGTAGAGTAAATGGCATATACAAAGTTCTCAGCAAAAAGGATTAGTAAAACCCGATCTGCTGATACTTAAAGTTTGAAGTCAGGTGCCAGAACCACTTCATGCACAAGGATACTTTGTTTTAGGACTTGCAGGTAGAACTAATATCTGTAATTTTTATCTACATAATGCATTATTTCAAAAAAAATGTTCTGATGCCGTTTCTAAACAGAGTGCTTACCACCCAAAGCCATGAACATTACCCAAGGCAAGACAAGGCATTTCCGGGCAGAAGGACAACATGGCAAATGGCATGGGAGAAGACAGAATATGCTTCAGGGAATTATGTGCATTTCTACATTAGCAAGATGAATGCTTTGGTTCCCAGTTCATGCCTCAAATATATGGAAAAGACAGGGGAAAGTCAGATGAACCAGATTTCAGGCTTCTTTCATTTCCCCATATTGGTGCAAATGAAGTTATTAAATGTGTCTCAGAAAATTAGTGAAATGGGTTATAAAATCTGATCCCATCTCACAGGAAAGAAATACATAAGAGTATCTAAAAATACTCTAGTCCTGTTCTTGTAGCATACTGCTGTAAAGAAACGTATAAGTCAAAGACAATAAGAGACAAAGGGACCGTGCCCTATAAATGAGAACTGGAAATGTTAGGGGGTAAAGTATTAATTACTTTAACCCCCTGAATTTGCATGTAGTTTATGCCTGATAGGAAGTAAGAATAGCTGGATCTGAGTTAGCTGTCCTTGGTGGCGCCTGTAGGTGACTCCAACAGCTCATTTCTCACAGGAGAATGTTTGGGATACACAGCTCCTCTGATACCCCAAAGGAAGAAAACTGTGGAAAACACTGTTTTCACAAGAGCAAAAGCTCTTCTCACCCCTTTAATGCACTCTGCAGGAGTAACACAAATTCAACTTTATAGCCAAGAAAGGTTGAGCGTTAGGTTTGATGAAAGAGACCAACCCTGCTCCCTTTCCCCATACGTTAGTATCAGAGAGGAATTTAGATGTGAGGTGCTGTACAGACTTCTCCTTGCTGATGTCCGAGGAACAAAGTTTTCCCAAGAGAGATTATACATGAGGGAGATTGCCTTAGGTTCAGAGACATATATATATAATTTAACTCACTTATCAGTTGCTGCCTTCCCACTATACTCAGCTCTATACAAGTTTGGTGTTAGCGTCTCATCTCTGTAGAAATTAGGAGCAGAGTAATTATGTTTGTGCCTTATCTAAGGCTTTTAGAATAGATTTTCTCCGAATCCTTTCTCTACATGTTTTTCTCTTATAGTGCTAATCTGAAAGAAAATTCCTTTCATTCCCTAATAGTTATATTCAAGGTCAACTCTGTGAGAATGTAGAATTCCAAAGTGTATTTTATGCATTAATTTCCTGTTGTGCTTAAATAGAACTGTGACTCATACTATTGCTTTTTCCCCTCTCTATAATCCTTCCACAGAAAAGTAATTCATGAGAATCTGATCCCTAAGCTAAATTTTGGAAGAAGTCAAAGACACAGGACTTCAGTCAAATGAAAAACGAACGTGTGAATTACATACTCCAATATATTGTATACCTTCCTACGCAGTACAACTTCAAGATGAAAATTTCATCATAAGGAGTCCAGTGACTCAATGATGGAAAATGTCTCTACTCATTAACATTACAAAATGAAGAGCAATTATTTCCTTTTATGCGTGCTTTTGTGTGTTAGCGTTACTTTTATAATTAATTGATTTAGAATTCTGATCCCCAAACTCCAGTTGACTTTGTCTGTAGTTCTTTATGACTTATTCTATTTTATTACAGTTCAGTGATTGTGCTGTCAAATGAAAGGCTTGTAACGTCCAGATGATATCTAAGTTCTCATCCCAGAATTCTGAGACTTGTCATCGTTTTAAATATATTAAGGGAACCTGAAATCCTAATATTTCTTTCCACTGCAAGATACACTGATGATAATGATATTTTAGTTACACTGATAAGGCTTATGTTTGGAGATCCCTTACGTACACACATGCGTAAACACATGTATTACAGATAACATAGATATAGATGTATAAAATGACATTCACGTTCATCCTCTAATGCATAAATCGACACAAAAATGTTTTCCCGCTTTAAGAGGTGAGATGTTACACATGCGTGAATGACCTATTTCAAGGAATTTGTCTGACAGTCGAGTGTGAACACTTTTTTTGTTCCACTGGCAGAGTTATTTATATAAGAGGTCATGGTGTCCTGACAAAGAAAAGAATTAATGACATTTCCTTGCAAACTTAATAACTCTCTAAATGCTGTATAATGAAACTGAGTATCTCTATAAATGCAATAAGAAGGGCAAACTTGACAAGCAGGTGAATATGTTAATAAGTTGTCCTGTATTCTCAATTGAATTCTTTAATCCATCCAGTCCTGTTTTCTCTTTAGGATAGCTTTGAAAATTAGCCTAAATAATCCAAAAGAAATTTCTAGACATTAGACGATTGCTTTGTAACCATAGAGCTATCACTCATTCATAACAAAACTTAAAAAGCAATATAAAAACAGAGAGGTACCCTCCTGTGATCGTCTACTTCTAAATGACTAAAAATCCATGTGGCTTTTTATTGTGTGATAATTAAGTAAATAATATTATGTACATATTTGGGCTCAGCAAGTTCAATTTTTTAAAATAAATTACAAAGTCTAAATCTTAACCTACTTGTTTGTTCTGAGAGGGTTCTTGTGTTAAATTAAAAATAAGGGTGGATTTCTGTTGTTACATATTTTTAAAAGTAGTTTTACAGTACTATTGGGTTAATTTAATCTACTGAATTACTCAAGCACCAAGGCAATTTTAAATGTACTTTTTTCAATAAAAATAAAATGTTGAACCAAGAACAGGAGACTAGGCTTGTCTCTAAAGTAATTTACAAGTCAAAGACAATAGACTAGAGTGGCTGTCCCTTCTCAACAAGAGCAAAAGAACTCAGAGAATAATTAAAGTATGAATTACTTTAACATCCTGGAACTCTTCCAGTTAATTTCTCTGTACTTCTATCTGTGGACTTTTCACTTTTGGACTTAATGTTTGTAGGAGGACATTTCCTTTACGGTCTTTATAGTTTAAAAATTCCATTAGCCTAAGACTATCGTGAAGAAATCTTACCTTGGAGGCATGAATGGTTCATGTTGAATTTCTTAAAATTGAGACCCAAATCAGGGGTGGGAATGAAGCTGATAAGAAAATTTGATCCTTCAGTCCATATGTTTGCTTGTGTAGGTGTGAGCAGAGGGTCTCCACGAGGAGAAATGAATGGAGAAAGATGAGAAATTTGTGAAGAAGAACATGAGGAAGCCACGGAATGACAAGGTGGAAGGGCTATTTCAGTAAACTCATATGCAGCAATAGATCAACAGCCTTCTGGTTTATTCTCAGTATTTGTCTTATCAAATGCAGCACATTTCTCATAAGAAATTCCTAAGAGCCAAATGTCATCCAAACAAAAGCAATACATAATTCTACCCAGTATCATGCACAAGCCTGTCACAGCGTCAGTGGGTATCTATGTAATGAGTATCTCGTGCTCTCAGCTCTGTTCAGCGGGTGTATGTGCGCGGGCAGCTTACCGATAACCCACTTGCAGTTTCTAGATGGAAACGTAGTCTGAATCCTCAAGGCATTTGTGCATCTTGTTTTGTTGTTGCTGTTATTGTTGTTAATTTTTCTACTGTGTTGTTAGTCACAAAACAGTACATCGTTAGTTCTTTTTTTTTTTTTTAAGATTTATTTATTTATTTGACAGACAGAGATCACAAGTAGGCAGAGAGAGAGGAGGAAGCAGGCTCCCTGCTGAGCAGAGAGCCCGATGCGGGGCTCTATCCCAGGACCCTGAGATCATGACCTGAGCTGAAGGCAGAGGCTTTAACCCACTGAGCCACCCAGGCGCCCCAATCGTTAGTTCTTGATGTAGTTTGATGTAGTTTTCCATGACTCATTGTTTGCATATAACCCTCACTGCTCCATGCAATCCGTGCCCTCCATGAGACCCAGCACCAGGCTCACCGCCCCCCCCCCCACCTCCTCCTTTCTAAAACCCTCAGTCTGTTTCCCAGAGTTCATAGTCTTCTGCTGCATTTACTATGATCTGAATTCTATCCCCTACTTAACTGTGAGTCCTTGGGTGCAGGAACTTTAATTCATTTTTGTGATTCCTGTGAGGCTTCACAAAACCTGCTCTTATTTCAGGACACTTTTCTTAATATTTAAAATGACATTATTCATAGTGCTACAAAGGCTTCATCTGGCATGGTATGGAAAGAATCGATTTTGGATCCAGAGTTCGAACCCTTGCTTATTTATTCATGCAACTTCAGTTTCCTTATCTGCAATGTGAAGATAAGACTAACTGCCTTGCAAAAATGTCTTGACATTGGTGCAAAAATGAGGTATGGAGGGCATGCCCAGCACCCAGGAGGTGCTCAATAAATGGCAGCTCTGATTAACATCATCTGTGACAAACTCTTCCTTACTCGCTACCAGCAAGGCAGCATTGAGTTCTATAGCCAATGCACTTTAAATGCCCTGTGGAAATATTTAGCCTTTGAAGGCTGTTCCCACCTTTCTTTTTGCCATATCATTTTTTGTTGGACAAAACAGGAAAGTCAGTATTTCTTATATTTTGTCGCTGGAATATGACAATATGTGTTTTTCACTGAGTAGATGTACGAAACGAAATCAGTTGCCTTTTTTAGATTTCAGTTTTCATTAGTAGCTTTAAAATGTTACTTGAGAGTAAATTGAAAAGGTAGGTTTGTTTTGAAGACAATAGGTTTAGAAATATAGGTTCTCTGTGATAAAGGAAGTAATTACTAATTTTCATCATTTTTAAAATGTCCAACACACTCACTCACTCAGTGTAGGTTTTGTAATTGGGGGGGGGGGGAAAGCCTTCCCTACTTGTACATCTGACTTGCTTTCTTTCTTTTCTTAGAGAATTAGTTGGAAAGCATATGAAGAGTCAGAGTGTTATGAAAAACATTCTTGCCATTTGTGCTTAACAGCTAATAATGGAACCAACCTACAATTTAAATATTGTGTAACTTCAAGTGTCAGTTTCAGTGTATATAATTTACCAGAAAAAAATTTCCTCGAAGTAAGAAGTCACCATTTTTAGATATTAAACAACTATTAAACTGACAGAAGCATAGCCATTCTTTTTGGAATAACTGATTCTACTGACTTTTAATCCCAGAAAGTTTTGATCATGTTGACACATTCTCTTTGCAACTAATAAATCATTGAACACTGCAACAAAAACTTATGAGGTACTATATACCGGCTAACTGAACATTTAAAAAAGACACATTCTCTTCAAGAAGAGAATTCTCTTTTCTAAGTCTGGGTCTTTCTGGATTCATAAACCTTCCTAAACTGTCTCATCTCCTTAAGTGACCTTGTTGTGATTATAACAATGATTTGTTTAATTTTGCTACCTACATAAATGTGAACATTGGCAGTATATGTCTTAGACTTTTTTATATGTTTTAGATTTTAAGGTTTTGGCAGAAACAAGTTTGAATTTTTTTCTTTTTTATTACCATAGCACCATAGTACAATTATGCATTCAAGAAATATTTTGCCATTTAAATTTATTTTAAACACAGGCTTCATGGATAATGATATGTTAATATTTATTGAGCATTTACCATGTGCCAGACACTACTGTAAATGCTTAGTGTGATCTTCACAAAACCCTTGAGCTAGGTACAAGTTTATTCTTGCAAATGTATAAAACAGTCTGATTACTCCTAACCACCACAACAAAAATACACATGCATAAATTAATAAGTTCAGAAAAAATGTGCAGTAATATTCAATAGTTTCTTTTTGTTGTTGTTAAGAGGAACTAATTTAATATGAAATGGTACCAACGTTGCAGAATCCTGTTGAATATCTTGAAGCTAGAGCTCTCCGTTAAAACTGAACACCAGCGACATCTTGGTTTTACACCATTGTCCATATCTCCTGAAACACATTTGTGGGTGTGCTCGATATGTGCTGTGACTTGGCAAAAATTGTCCTTGAAAGTTGAAGGATAAATGTTCAAATAAAGTGCAAAACAGAAAAATTAATCAAGAGAATAACTTGGGGGGCACCTGGGTGGCTCAGTGGGTTAAGCGTCTGCCTTCAGCTCAGGTCATGATCTCGGAGTCCTGGGATCGAGCCCCACATCAGGCTCTCTGTTCGGCAGGGAGCCTTCTCTGCCTGCCTCTCTGCCTACTTGTGGTCTTTCTCTCTCTGTCTCGGTCAAACAAATAAATAAAAAAAATAAAAAATAAAAAATAAAAAATAAAAAAGAGAATAACTTGGTCTATACACTTTAAAAGGAAAGTGATCCTATTTTCTTTAATATGCTGCAGACTTAAAAACTATTTTCTCATATTAAGGCATATATTAGTTTGATGCAATGTTAGGAGCAGGTATGTATATGATCTTCCATGAGCTCAATTTATTTTACATCATTTAAATCCTTGTTTGAAAGAATCGGGCTACTTCTTCCTCTTAGAAACCCAAGGAATAGCTGTGTTGGCCCAACAACAGAAGGCAGAAAATCATGCATCTGTTTCCCCCTCACACTAAGTCTGCTAGAAGATAGTGTTTATTCCCAGACATCTGATAGCCACCCCATTCAGCAGTGGTCATGCTTCCCACAGGGGCTTATACAGAAAACCCAAAAGGAAAGCAAAAGAAGCTTTCATCTCTCTCACCAGGACCATTGGAGCAAAAAGTACAGGAGTTATATTGTCCATTTCCCCTGATATATAACAGTTCTTTTTCACTTCTAAAGCTCTATGTAATGATATACAATCCTCCATGTAATGATAACCATGTCATTATTTTTTAAAAAATCTTTAATTATAATTTGCTTTGATCTCCTCACCTTAGGATTATTACAAAGCTTCCCATATATGGGAGTCCAAGTTCCCAGCAGTCTCCCCTTATTCTTGTTTAATCAGCTATATTGCATGACCTCTCGTATCATGTAGTTTACTCTCCTCTTACTTGCAGCGTGTACTGTGAGAGTCTCAAGGGCAATACACAGGATCTTCACGTCATGGCTCCTCCCCTGTGCTCAGAACAGAGCCTACCACAATGACTCATTATTACATATACTTCTAGTAACTCTTCTTGAAATCAAAACTAGGATAGACCAAGAGGTGCCTGGGTGGTTTAGTTGGTTAAACATCTGATTCTTGATATCAGCTCCAGTCATCTCAGGGTAATTAGATTGAGCCCTGTCTCTCTCTCCCTCTGTCCCTCCCGTGCACAATGTGTGTTCTCTCTCTCTCCCTCTCAAAAAAAAAAAAAAAAATGTTTGAAAAAAAAATCTAGGGTAGACCAAGAGTTCATTTTTTTCCTTTTTTCTCAAGTATTCTGCAGACATACTTGGAAATGAGAATAATACTGTGTTTCCTGGTAGTTTGAAAAAGTTTCTTAAAGTGACAAACAACTGATTTTTGGATTTATAAGAATGGCTTTTTACACAATTCTTCTACTAGGATTGGAAAATGGACTTGAATCCTAACTCTTCCATCTGGTTGCTGACCACTTGGATAGCCCTCTTCCTGTGAGGATACTTCTCTGTATCCTCAGGACCTGATGTGGTTGTGATTCTAAACCTAATCAGGCTATCCACTGCCCTCCATCTGAGTCTGAGTATTGTCAATGCCTGAACTTCCTGCTACGTTATTTCACCCACTAGATTGTATGTGGTTTTAATTAGAGCAATTTAAGACCCAAAACATAGTGATGTTAATACATAGGAAGTTTATTTTTCTGTTCAGGTAATGGTACAAAAATATTGCAGGTCAGCAGGGAACAGAGATTATCCTTCACATAGCCATTCATAGATCTAAGCTGATGGCATCTTTGTCATCGTCAAAATTCGGTTTCCAAATTTCCTTCAAAATTACCATTCCAGAAGAGGGAAGTAATAAGTAGAAGCACACACGGGAGGTTTAATCCATCCCTCCCATGAATTAAGAACCAAAAGGAAGGGATGGGGAATGGCTGCTTCTTGACTCATATTCTATTCTCTACTATTCAGTCACACCACCACACTTAACAGCAAGGGAGTCTGGTAAAAGTCAAGCCTTGTGCCCAGGAATAAAGGTAGAACGGATTTTAATGGACAGCTGGCAGTTTCTACCACAACTCACGCCTCTGGTCATGACATACTCATGTATGCCCTTTATTCTCACACGCATATCATACTCTTCTCCCCTCTGTTAATGCATGCAGCTCAAAGCCCAGGACCTCCTGGTGATGTACAGTTTTCTCATCAGGTTGAAATGTAGTTTCTCCTCATCAGACAACCAACAAGCTAAGAAGTCAAGTTTTCTTCCCACAGCTAGATCCAATACACAGTGGTGGAGCTAGGACATCTGCAATAAAAATTAGTCATCCAGGGCGCCTGGGTGGCTCAGTGGGTTAAGCCTCTGCCTTCAGCTCAGGTCATGATCTCAGGGTCTTGGGATCGAGTCCCGCATCAGGCTCTCTGCCCGGCAGGGAGCCTGCTTCCTCCTCTCTCTCCCTCTGCCTACTTGTGATATCTCTCTGTCGAAAAAATAATTAAAATCTTTAAAAAAATTAGTCATCCAAAAAAAAAAAAAGATGAATGTGAAACACACATCAGTCATTGGTCTGTGGCACCAAGAGAATCTGACGGGCAAACACTGTGTAGCTCCTGCCCAGGATATGGAAGTGTCTGTTGTTCTCTATGGCAATACACTTTGCACTTGGCTTTGCACTTAGTAAGTTCTTCCTGGTCATTAAATTCTATGGCCACATTTGAAGTGAATGTTGAGCCCTGTTTATGAGCTATACAAATTTGTTAGCACATTTCCAATGGTGGTAGGGTTGATTTATAGAGAAATAGGAAAAACTTTTTCAAGCCAGGCTCATACTTACTGTGGCAACACAAATCCCTTAGAAAATAAAGTGACTTCTGGTCAATTTGCTTTCAGTCAGCTCCATTTGCCTGTAACTACATCCAAAGTTATTTTTGAGACAAAATTCTAAATCTTTTCATTTCTCTGTATACTTGCATTAATCCTTGCCTCTAACTTAATGACAGCTTCTTTGAGCCATCTTAAATAATGGGTTATAATGAAAAGCAATACTCTTGATGTGATCTCGGCCCCAGGGTTGAGTTCTTTGGTTAATGAGAAACATTGATATGTCTTTTTCCTCTAAGTCTTTTTCAGTCTTATCTGTCCCCTGTTTTAGGCCCAGAAGCATTTGCTTTCCCCAACACTTTGAGATTCTTAATTTCTTCTTGGATCAGTCAATTATTTCCTAAACTCATTTCTGTTATAATGTTGTTAAAAACTGTAACAATTAACAAACACTAAAACTTGGGCTCTTTCCAACCATCTCCTAAACTATAGACACAGAAGGCACATAGTAATCCCTTCCAAGTTACTGCAGATAACACTCACCAAATAACTTACATCAACATAGCCTGACTAGTCCACTTTCCTGAAGTAATATCTCATTCTTTGTCTCCTGACCCCCAGATACTAAATCCAAGCCATGTATTTCAGGGTTTTGCTATGGTAGCATCCCTATTCCTGTATTAGACAGGCTAAACGCTATAACAAGTAAGACCAAAATTTTAGGATTCAGCACAATTAGAGTTCATAATTTTGCTCCTATAACTGTCCAGTGTGAATCTGAGAGGGGATGGGAAATGATTTCTGCTCCATACAGTCATTTAGGGTTCTAGGCTTAATAGTTCCTCTTGCTCTGCAAAGTCATCTTCCCAATCACCTAGCAGGGGGGAAGAATGGAGGGACATTCCCATGAGGTTCTCTGGGCCAGACTGTCAACTGGGATAAATGGTAACCTTCCGTCCCATGCCATTGGCCAGAGTTAGTTGCATGACCACAACTAAAGGTCGTGGAAAATAAGATTTGTTTTAGCCGCTATCTTCAGTAATATGTTACACAGGGGCAGTGGTAGTTGACATCCTTCTTCCTCTTTATCTAAAGGGATTATGTCTGAACTTGTGTGCCCATTTAGAATAATGTTTCCTGTAAGTTTTTCACCTATAACCATCATAGTTTGAGAAAGCTCTTTCCCAATCACTGGGGGATTTTTTTTTTTTTTTTCATCATAATCAGTTGTTGAATCCTATCAAGTGCTTTTTCTTTCCTACAGCTATTTTACAAAAATTTGTAAATTTTAATCTTTCCTACTCCTGTAATTATCATTTGAGTACAACAGCACCTGATTCAAGCCCAGGTTTTCCCACTACAAAAGGATTTGGCAACTACTCATTAGAAGCTTCTGTGCAGCATGGAAGTGAAATTGTGCATAGAAATTACTGTAATGAAGGAGAAATCATGATGCACATCACCAGTGAAGTACCACAGGTGTTCCAGGAATTGAGATGAAGGAGAAAGATCATGTTCAGCTGTAGGTTTCAAGAAAGACTGAAGGGGTTAGAGATGGGAAGTAGACTTCCAGAGTCAGAAAAGTACGAAGCCTAAAGTAGGAGTCAAGTTTGAGAGAGCAGGCTGGTGGTAGATCAAAGGTACACCCGGGGAACCCTAATGCAAGTCATACCTCTCTAAGTCAGGTCAAAATAGACCTTTCATTCAAGATAGCACAATGATCATGTGAGTATGTATTTTCTCCTTTCTAAGCCTCCTTCTAATTATAGTAAGTGGTAACAAACAAAATTTAAAGAACAGAAGAAAGAATAACAACAACAGATGAATATTTCAGTAAAAATCTGGAAAACTGAAAACAAAAGAGAGCAGTAACTGATGAATTAGAAAGGAAGAGGAAATGTGATTTGTGCAATAGAATTTCCCCCCAAAAACCCCAAATAAGTTCCCTAGAGAATAACAAGACTGCCTGTGTGAGTGTTTATTTCTAGGTCCTGAAATGAGTAGTGGGAAGAGGCTGGAAAAAAGAATGGTTGCCAAATAGCACTGTGGTTAAAAACACAGTTCTTATGGACAGGACACATAGGTTCAAATCTAAGCTCTACCATATACTAGTTGTGAGGTCTTGAATATACTACTTAACCTCTCTGTGCTTCATTACTCTTATTTGCAAAATAGGGTTGATAATCACAATAGTACCTTCTCAACACGTGGTAGTGAGGAGTGAACAAGTTTATATACACAACATTTAGAATAGTGCCCAGGGCAATCCTAGTGATCAATTAATGTCAGTATTGTGATTTTTATTATAATTTCATGAAAAAACATTTGTTACAGCCATTTACATGTATTATATTGATGATTTGTTCTTCTCAGTCCATTTTTAAGATTTTAAACCCAGTAGGATAAAGGTGAAGGAATGAAGGTATGAACAAAGCCAAGAGCAGAGAATGTGCAGAAGAGGGAGGGAGACTTCAGCCTGCATTCTCACTGCATGGTGGTCCAGACACAAATGAAATAACACATGAGGGATGGCAAAGGAATGTCCCAGAAAAAAAATGAGATTTAGTCAAGTATCCCAAGTGCCTGGCTGCTGAAATGGCATTGTGATTAAAAATAAAGCGAAAGAGCAATTTTATTTTTCTGTGTACTCCGTGAGGACAGGGACTGCGTTTATTTCAAATATTGTCTCTAAGGCAGGGTTTTTGAAAGGCTTCCATTGGTATGAAGTGATCTCAATTATAATTATCCTGCCTGGAATTTAGAGCTTTCCCTCAACAGTAAAGAGAGGGACAGGCATAGGGTAGGAACCAACAGAGAAAGACCTGACTTCCAAATGATCTCTGGAGAGTCCCTGTCATCTCAAGGACAGGGCAGATCTGAGTCCGAAATCTCTAAAGGGCTCCATGACACCCTCATGCCTATGACACAAAGTTAAACTGAAGAGTCTCATGTCACGTGTAGTCCTCCCCCTCCTCGTCCCTCACACCAGACACACTGTGACAGCCTCGCCCTGGGGTTGAGGGTAAGGGATGTCTGAGCTTTCATTTCTCCTATCCTAAAAGACAGGGTATGGCAAGGCCCTGGCCATGTGTCACATGCCTTCCCTTGATGGACAACAAAAGACTGTCACAAAGCTGTGTTGCTCAGCATCAGCATTTGAATAAATGTGTACCATGAACTCCCAAAGTGACTGCTTTGAATGTCTAAGTTCTAGTATATTTTGGAAATCTCAGGACAAGACTTAACATTCACATTATGCTAACAACTGTTTGATTTAATGACAAGGAATGGGTTTTTTTTTTGCATGTTTGAAAGATTACCAATGGGTCCTGTACTAAGAGCTCATTGTGTGTGTGTCTGTGTGTTTCTGTATGCTTAGGGATTGTATTTATAGTGAATTTTAGGCTTTTTCCTTTTGTACATTTGCCTAACTTCCAAATTTTCTATAATAAGCCTGCATTATATCTTTAAAGAAAAAATAAAAATCATTGTTTTCTTTAATTTAAATTCAATTAGCCAACATATAAGTACATCATTAGTTTTTGATATAATGTTCAATAATTCATTAGTTGAGTATAACACCCAATGCTCATTACATCATGTATCCTCTTTAATGCCCATCACTTGGTTACCCCATTCCCCTGCCCACCTCCCTTTCTGTAATCCCCAGCTTGTCTCCCTCTCTGATTTCTTCCCAGTTTTTCCTCCCTTCCCCTATTGTCCTCTGTGCTATTCCTTATGTTCCACATATGCGTGAAACCATATGATAATTGTCTTTCTTTGATTGGCTTGTTTCACTTAGCGTAATCCCCTCTGGTTACATTCATGTTGATACAAATGTGGGTATTGATCCTTTCTGATGGCTGAGGAATATTCCATCATATATATGAACCACATCTTCTTTATCCATTTATCTGTTGAAGGACATCTTGGTTCCTTCCACAGTTTTGCAAAGTTAAAAAAAAAATCATGACCAGAGTTACTAAACCACATTTCCCTAGTGAACAGAATGCTTTAGTCCACATGGAGTTTTACTTATGATAAAAACAGTCCTCCAGGAGGAGTCAAGATGGCGGAGAAGTAGCAGGCTGAGACTACTTCAGGTAGCAGGAGATCAGCTAGATAGCTTATCTAAAGATTGCAAACACCTACAAATCCAATGGGATATTGAAGAGAAGAAGAACAGCAATTCTAGAAACAGAAAATCAACCACTTTCTGAAAGGTAGGACTGGAGGAAAAGTGAATCCAAAGTGACGGGAAGATAGACCGCGGGGGGAGGGGCCGGCTCCTGGCAAGCGGCGGAGCAACAGAGCACAAAATCGGGACTTTTAAAAGTCTGTTCCTCTGAGGGACATCGCTCCAGAGGCTTAACCAGTGTGAAGCCCATGAGTGGTCAGCGTGGCCTTAGGTCCCGCAGGGTCACAGAAGGATCGGGGGTGTCTGAGTGTCGCAGAGCTTACAGGTATTAGAACGGGGAAGCCGGCTACAGAGACAGAGCCGAGGAGTGAGCTCTAAGCTCGGCGTTACCTTGAACCGGTCGCAGGATCGGTCAGCTCGGATCGCGGCCAGAGGCCAGGGTGACGGGAGTAATTGGGTGCTGTTCTCTGACGGCGCACTGAGGAGTGGGGCCCCGGGCTCTCGGCTCCTCCGTGCCGGAGACTGGGAGGCCGCCATCTTCATTCCCGTCCTCCGGAACTCTATGGAAAGCACTCAGGGAACTAAAGCTCCCGGAAGGCAAACCCGAGTAGATTACTCAGCCCGGCCCCGGGTAAGGGGTAAGGACGGTGCAACTCCGCCTGGGGCAAAGACACTTGAGAATCACTACAACAGGCCCCTCCCCCAGAAGATCAATAAGAAACCCAGCCAGGACCAAGTTCACCTACCAAGGAGTGCAGTTTCAATACCAAGAAGAGCAGCAGAATTCCAGAGGAGGAGAAAGCAAAGCACGAAACTCATGGCTTTCTCCCCATGATTCTTTAGCCTTGCAGTTAATTTAATTTTTTTTTCTTTTTCAATTTTTTTTTCTCTTCTTCTGCCAAAATTTTTTTTAACTTTTACCCTTTTCTTTTTTAACATTTTTTAGCTAGTTTATCTAATATATATATATTTTTTTCTTTTTTATATTCTTTATTCGTTTTCTTTTTTTTAATTGTTTTTTTTTCTTTCTGAACCTCTTTTTAACCCCTTACTCTCCCCTCATGATTTGAGATCTCTTCTGAGTTGGTTAAAGCATATTTTCCTGGGGTTGTTGCCACCCCTTTAGTATTTTACTTGCTCCTTCATATACTCTTATCTGGACAAAATGACAAGGCGGAAAAATTCACCACAAAAAAAAGAACAAGAGGCAGTACCAAAGGCTAGGGACCTAATCAATACAGACATTGGCAATATGTCAGATCTAGAGTTCAGAATGACGATTCTCAAGGTCCTAGCCGGGCTCGAAAAAGGCATGGAAGTTATTAGAGAAACCCTTTCGGGAGATATAAAAGCCCTTTCTGGAGAAATAAAAGAACTAAAATCTAACCAAGTTGAAATCAAAAAAGCTATTAATGAGGTGCAATAAAAAATGGAGGCTCTCACTGCTAGGATAAATGAGGCAGAAGATAGAATTAGCGATATAGAAGATCAAATGACAGAGAACAAAGAAGCTGAGCAAAAGAGGGACAAACAGCTACTGGACCACGAGGGGAGAATTCGAGAGATAAGTGACACCATAAGACGAAACAACATTAGAATAATTGGGATTCCAGAAGAAGAAGAAAGAGAGAGGGGAGCAGAAGGTATATTGGAGAGAATTTCCCCAATATGGCAAAGGGAACAAGCATCAAAATCCAGGAGGTTCAGAGAACCCCCGTCAAAATCAATAAGAATAGGTCCACACCCCGTCACCTATTAGTATAATTTACAAGTCTTAGTGATAAAGAGAAAATCCTAAAAGCAGCCCGGGAAAAGAAGTCTGTAACATACAATGGTAAAAATATTAGATTGGCAGGCGCCTGGGTGGCTCAGTGGGTTAAGCTGCTGCCTTCGGCTCAGGTCACGATCTCAGGGTCCTGGGATCGAGTCCCGCATCAGGCTCTTTGCTCAGCGGGGAGCCTGCTTCCCTCTCTCCCTCTTCGCCTGCCTCTTTGTCTACTTGTGATCTCTCTCTGTCAAATAAATAAATGAAATCTTAAAAAAAATATATTAGATTGGCAGCAGACTTATCCACAGAGACCTGGCAGGCCAGAAAGAGATGGCATGATATATTCAGAGCACTAAATGAGAAAAACATGCAGCCAAGAATACTATATCCAGCTAGGCTATCATTGAAAATAGAAGGAGAGATTCAAAGCTTCCAGGACAAACACAAACTGAAAGAATTTGCAAACACCAAACCAGCTCTACAGGAAATATTGAAAGGGGTCCTCTAAGCAAAGAGAGACCCTAAAAGTAGTAGATCAGAAAGGAACAGAGACAATATACAATAACAGTCACCTTACAGGCAATACAATGGCACTAAATTCATATCTCTCAATAGTTACCCTGAATGTTAATGGGCTAAATGCCCCAATCAAAAGACACAGGGTATCAGAATGGATAAAAAAACAAAACCCATCTATATGTTGCCTCTTCATAGATGCGGAAAAAGCATTTGACAAAGTATAGCATCCCTTCCTGATCAAAACTCTTCAAAGTGTAGGGATAGAGGGCACATACCTCAATATCATCAAAGCCATCTATGAAAAACCCACCGCAAATATCATTCTCAATGGAGAAAAACTGAAAGCTTTTCCGCTAAGGTCAGGAACACGGCAGGGATGTCCGTTATCACCACTGCTATTCAACATAGTACTAGAAGTCCTAGCCTCAGCAATCAAAAAACAAAAAGAAATTAAAGGCATCCAAATTGGCAAAGAAGAAGTCAAATTATCACTCTTTGCAGATGATATGATACTATATGTGGAAAACCCAAAAGACTCCACTCCAAAACTGCTAGAACTTGTACAGGAGTTCAGTAAAGTGTCAGGATATAAAATCAATGCACAGAAATCAGTTGCATTTCTCTACACCAACAACAAGACAGAAGAAAGAGAAATTAAGGAGTCAATCCCATTTACAATTGCACCCAAAACTATAAGATACCTAGGAATAAACCTAACCAAAGAGGCTAAGAATCTATACACAGAAAACTATAAAGTAGTCATGAAAGAAATGAGGAAGACACAAAGAAATGGAAAAATGTTCCATGCTCCTGGAATGGAAGAATAAATATTGTGAAAATGTCTATGCTACCTAAAGCAATCTACACATTTAATGCAATTCCTATCAAAGTACCATCCATTTTTTTCAAAGAAATGGAACAAATAATCCTAAAATTTATATGGAACCAGAAAAGACCTCGAATAGCCAAAGCAATATTGAAAAAGAAAGCCAAAGTCGGTGGCATCACAATTCTGGACTACAAGTTCTATTACAAAGCTGTCATCATCAAGACAGCATGGTGCTGGCACAAAAACCGACACATAGACCAATGGAACAGAATAGAGAGCCCAGAAATAGACCCTCAACTCTATGGTCAGCTATCTTCGACAAAGCAGGAAAGAATGTCCAATGGAAAAAAGACAGCCTCTTCAATAAATGGTGTTGGGAAAATTGGACAGCCACATGCAGAAAAATGAAATTGGATCATTTCCTTACACCACACACGGAAACAGACTCAAAATGGATGAAGGACCTCAATGTGAGAAAGGAATCCCTCAAAATCCTTGAGGAGAACACAGGCAGCAACCTCTTCGACCTCAGCCGCAGCAACTTCTTCCTAGGAACATCGCCAAAGGCAAGGGAAGCAAGGGCAAAAATGAACTATTGGGATTTTATCAAGATCAAAAGCTTTTGCACAGCAAAGGAAACAGTTAACAAAACCGAAAGACAACTGACAGAATGGGAGAAGATATTTGCAAATGACATATCAGATAAAGGGCTAGTGTCCAAAATCTATAAAGAACTTAGCAAACTCAACACCCAAAGAACAAATAATCCAATCAAGAAATGGGCAGAGGACATGAACAGACATTTCTGCAAAGAAGACATCCAGATGGCCAACAGACACATGAAAAAGTGCTCCACATCACTCGGCATCAGGGAAATACAAATCAAAACCACAATGAGATACCACCTCACACCAGTCAGAATGGCTAAAATGAACAAGTCAGGAAATGACAGATGCTGGCGAGAATGCGGAGAAAGGGGAACCCTCCTACACTGTTGGTGGGAATGCAAGCTGGTGCAACCACTCTGGAAAACAGCATGGAGGTTCCTCAAAATGTTGAAAATAGAACTACCCTATGACCCAGCAATTGCACTGCTGGGTATTTACCCTAAAGATACAAATGTAGTGGTCCGAAGGGGCACGTGCACCCGAATGTTTATAGCAGCAATGTCTACAATAGCCAAACTATGGAAAGAACCTAGATGTCATCAACAGATGAATGGATAAAGAAGATGTGGTATATATACACAATGGGATACTATGCAGCCATCAAAAGAAATGAAATCTTGCCATTTGCAACAACGTGGATGGAACTAGAGGATATCATGCTTAGTGAAATAAGTCAATCGGAGAAAGACAACTATCATATGATCTCCTTGATATGAGGGAGAGGAGATGCAACATGGGGGTTAAGGGGGTAGGAGAAGAGTAAATGAAACAAGATGGGATTGGGAGGGAGACAAACCATAAGTGACTCTTAATCTCACAAAACAAACTGAGGGTTGATGGGGGGAGGGGCTTGGGTGAGGAGGGTGGGGTTATGGACATTGGGGAGGGTATGTGCTATGGTGAGTGCTGTGAAGTGTGTAAACCTGGCTATTCACAGACCTGTACCCCTGGGGATAAAAATATTTGTTTATAAAAAAATTAATTAATTAATTAATTAATTTAAAAAAAAACCCAGTCCTCCAGACCTATGAGTTCCTAGATTGTGTTGCTTGCATGCCTAACACATCTAGTGACTGTTTGACTGTGGCTTATAGAGAACTGTGACTCTTAGTTCAAATTAGAGACAAGAATTTCAGTCCTCCAGTGGGTATCCAAAAAGTTTTTCAGTATAGATGGGTTAGGGAATAGAATTTGAGAGGAACAACAGGTGCTGAGTGGTTTCATTTTTTTTTTTAGGTTGGCCTTGAAATTATCCACCCCTTAGAGTCAGTCTTAGAATTGATCTTAGGCTCAGGTCAGTCATTTCGCAATGAAGAACATATAATTTCTCAAGCGTCCCTTTTTGCAAGTTTTGAGACTAGAGTTCAACCTGAGTTCACTTTATCAGTTGATGAACATCAGTCAGTGGAGCTTATTAAGTGGGATTGTTGTCTCAGTTTGGACCTCTTCCAGATGGTTTTACCAAATACCATCAGTGCATCATACATTAGGAGATCATGTTATTTCATTCTCTACTTACGTCACTCATAGGATGTCCTTGACCCTTCTCGTGGCCCTTCTCTCATGTGGGTAGTGTTATTTGTAATAAGATGTGGGAAGATCTGAGAAAAGCTAATAAAGTAATTTTTAGACCATTTATCAACCGAAGTTGAGTAATTATTTCCAATATTGCCAACCATGTGAAAATAATTTCCATTCTCAGATGAAGGATAATATTAAATCAAAAGCAATCAGTTTAATGTAAGTCTTACTTAGCCTAAATCAAATTCTTTCTAAGCCTACTAAAGCCCAAAAGTGCTGAACATTTTAATTTTCTCAGATCAAAGTAACTCCATCCCTGATTATTCTGAAATGAAGAAAAGGGAGCACTGAAAAGTGACCAGCACCATTTATTCTTTTTTTTAAATTATTATGTTGTTAGTCACCATATAGTACATCATTTAGATGTAGTGTTCCATGATTCATTGTTTACATATAACACCCAGTGCTCCATGCAATACATGCCCTTCTTAATACTTATCAGCAGCCTACCCCATCCCCTCCCCAAAACCCTCAATTTGATTCCCAGAGTCCATAGTCTCTCATAGTTCATCTCACCCTCTGATTCCCTCCCTTCATTTTCCCCTTCCTTCTCCTAATGTCCTCCATGCTATTCGTTATGTTCCACAAATAAGTGAAACCATATGATAATTTTCTTTCTCTGTTTGACTTATTTCACTGAGCATAATCTCCTCCAGTTCCATCCATGTTGATGTAAATGTTGGGTATTCATCCTTTCTGATGGTTGAGTAAAATTCCATTGTGTATATGAACCACGTCTTCTTTATCCATTCTTCTGTTGAAGGGTATCTTTCTCCTTCCACAGTTTAGCTATTGTGGACATTGCTGCTATGAACATTGGGGTGTATATGGCCATTCTTTTCATTACATCTCTGTCTTTGGGGTAAATACCCAGTAATGCAATTGCTGGGTTATAGGGTAGATCTATTTTTAAATTTTTGAGGAACCTCCATACTGTTTTCCAAAGTGGCTGCACCAAACTTGCATTCCTACCAAGAGTGTAAAAGGGCTTCCCTTTCTCCATAACTTCTTCAACATTTGTTGCTCCTTGTCTTGTCAATTTTTGCCATTCTATAAGGTGATATCTCAATGTGGTTTTGATTTGAATTTCCCTGTTGACTAATGATGTTGAACATTTTTTTCATGTGTCTGTTAGCCATTTGTATATCTATACTTTCAACACCATCCCGATCAAAATACCAATGGCATTTTTCAAAGTGCTGGAACAAACAATCCTAAAATTTGTATGGAACCAGAAGAGACCCTGAATCACCAAGGAAATATTGAAAAAGAAAAACACAGCTGAGGGCATCACATTGCCTGATTTTAAGCTATATTACAAAGCTGTGATCATCAAAACAGCATGGTACTGTCACAAAAACAGACATGTAGATCAGTGGAACAGAATAGAGAGCCCAGATGTGGACCCTCAACTCTATGGTCAAATAACCTTTGACAAAGCAGGAAAAAATATCCAATGGAAAAAAGTTTCTTAAATAAATCATGCTGGGAAAATTGGACAGCTATATACAGAAGAATGAAATGCGACCATTCTCTTACACCACAGACAAAGATAAAATCTAAATGGATGAAAGACCTCAATGAGAGAACACAGGCAGTAATCTTTTCTACATTGGCCACAGCAACTTCTTTCAAAACACGTCTCCAAAGGAAAGGGAAACAAAAGCAAAAATCAGCTTTTGGGACTTCATCAAGATAAAAAGCTTCTGCACAACAAAGGAAACAGTCAACAGAACAAAGAGACAACCATGTAATGGGAGAAGATATTTGCAAATGACTTTACAGATAAAGGGCTGGTATCCAAGATTTATAAAGAACTTCTCAAACTCAACACCTGAAAAACAAATAATCAAGTCAAAAAGTGGGCAGAAGATATGAACAGACACTTCTCCAAAGAAGACAAAGTCATTTATTCTTACTACAAAGAAGAGATGAGATTGTTGCGAACACAGAGAGCCTACATGTTATTTCCCTATTTCCCTTCTTATTTCCTATCCTCCATCTACCACAAAGCAATCAGAAAAACTTTTCTAAAAACATAAGACATAAATTAAAACATAAACATTTACCTCCCCAATTTAAAAATCTCTAATGGACTTCCCATTGGACCAGACTAAAATCCCCACTCTTCAGCATGCTCTTCCAGGGTCTCACCTGTCCCTATGACCGATCTTCTCTCTCACCCCAATACCTTCTCCAAATCTCTCCTTATTTGTAGGCTCCAGCCACTGACCTTTTCTCTTGAAACTCCAACACATTATGTTTCTTTCTTTCTTGTTCTCGCTTATTCCCATATCTTCCCTTGGTTACTTCCTTCATATCATTCCTGTCTCACACCTTCAAAGATTACTGTTGGTTTTACTTTTGTCTGCTTTGTTGAGAATAGTGAGTAGACAGAAAAACAATGAAATTTCACTGAATGAAATAGGTATCCCCTGCCTACCCAGGAGAAAGCAGCTTCCTCTCTCCTTCCTCCATTAAATTCTATCTCATTTTTTCCCTTTATTTTCTTCATAGCAACCAGTTTCTAGGACTGTCCTCTTTATTTGCATAACTGGTTATTGGTAAGTCCCAACTCAAAAAGGTAAAAAAAAAATTCAATTTTTTATTCACTTATGCTATATGGAATATATGTTTCCTATTACTTTCAGACATCTGAGAGAGAGAAACTTTCTAGTCTCTTTTGTTATTAAAACTATTTCACTTTCAATATGTGAATCTCACATCCAATTCAAAGATCTGTGGCTACCCCCTTCCTCTTCTAGCTTTAGCTTCCTGGGGGTTAGAAGTGGAGAACAAAAAAACAGGGAAGTGACATCATTGTATTTAACTGTTCCAAGCTATGTTTTTCTGCTTGATGGTTGTGGTTGTTGATCTGGCTTACACAAATGCCACCAATGAACTCCAAGAGTCAGTGTCCAATGCTGGATCCCTCAAAGATATGGGGAAGTCTCAGAAGGCCTTGACATCACATGGGGATTCACACCAGCTGTCTCTTCTATTCTTGTTCATCTCCTATCCCCAAATTCTTTTTATTTATTTATTTATCTATCTATTTATTTATTTATTTATTTGACAGACAGAGATCACAAGTAGGCAGAGAGGCAGACAGATAGAGAGAGAGGTGGAAGCAGGCTCCCCGCAGAGCACAGAGCCCGATGTGGGGCTCGATCCCAGGACACTGGGACCATGACCCGAGCCAAAGGCAGAGGCTGTAACCCACTGAGCCACCCAGGCGCCCCCTATCCCCAAATTCTTATCCCAAGGCTCTTACTCTTGCTGTCCCTTTGCTTAGGGGGCCATCCTTTTGTGTGAGATACCAGTAAGATAATTCTTTGGTCACTTTCCACTTGATCCATTGGATATTCTGGCATCAGTACACACCAATTTGTTGGGGTTCATCTTCTCAAGCACTGCCCTTCTCTAAGCTCTGTTGTCCCACTCCAATTGTCTTTCCTCTACTCATGTAGAAATAGGGACATGTTCGCAAAATGTTGCCCAAAGAGCCTTCCAACAATAAGCAAAATGCCAGTCTCTCCCATATTCTTTCAGGTATCCCCAATTTGTACAAGCTTTCCTTTCAGAGCTTCCCTTTCTCTTCCCCACTTAGAATCTGGGAATGGAGAGCACACTTCTTTCTTCCTCCATACATTCCCTACCAGGTCACTGACAAGGAAACCCCAGTGAGTTTCTTCCCTCCACACTGTTCACCTTGCATGAACATGGGCCATAGAAAGTCTGGTTCTGTAAAGTCTAAAAAACCCTTGTGAAGTGGCTAGGCCACTGCAGTGAGCAGCAGCTCAGTGGTTCTAAGAATGAGGTGGTACTCAGGCTTTCTTGGTTTGTCGTGGATGGCAATTATGAGAGAATAGGAATATCTCACAATATCTTGTAACATTGGCTTACTACTTTATCATAAACCACGCACAGCCCCACAGACACCAGGCTGTAAGTTTCCTAAGAGCAATGACTGCGTGGGTCTCTATGTGCCCAAACTAGTTAGTAGAAGAGGGACATCATTCAATAACTAGGCAGTGGAATGACTGACAAGAAAGTTTCAAACACTTTCTTAGGACATATAAAATTTGCTAGAGCAATTAGCAGATCTCATCTCCTAAGAATATTTATTTAACACATTCAATGTTGTTTTTTCCAAAACAGCTAACTTGTTCAAAACTCATTCTACCTTCTAACCAATACAGAAGGTATTGAAATTTTCAGCACTCTGGTAAGAAATGCCAGTTTACTCCTTGAGCCATGTTTTACCAAGTCCCTTTCATGCTCAGAGCCCATCGTTCACAATGAAAACCTTTTGCACAACTGATTTGTCATAGAAATGTGTGTTTTCTGCACAGATGGCTATCTTTCTAGACCCTTGTGGATTTAACCCATCCTACAACTTAAAAAGTGAGTAAAGCATGGTTTTCCTTTACAGAGTCACTTACCTAACCTATTGTGACCAACTTTATTGTGAACACAGCATTCTGCCCCAATTCAAAGAAAGCTTCATTTTGACTTTGCTTTAGTTATCTATCCTACCCCATCCATTCATATGCCGGTTTCATTATGGTTTAGTTTAATGATGTGTTTTTTGCATCTTCCCTCCCTGTGCTTAACCGCAGCAGGCCATTCTCTATCCTGTGTTTAAATAGCCTGTTTCAGTTGTGTTCCCCAATCAACAGCTTCAAAACCAAAGACTGATTCACCTGTCACCATTGTACCCATAGCACCTCATGTAGCAAGGGACATACATTGAGCTCTTACAGATATTCACTGAGTAATTGAGGGAATAAATGGATTGGTTTATTAATACTCTAGTAAATTTTTATGAAGGACATTTACATTAACTCCTAAAAGTAAAGCTTGCAATTACATGGTGAAAAATTGTTATTGTTGTTGTTTTTGTTACTATTATTACTGTCCATGATAGAATTTGAGTAGAAAAGCAATAGATGAGCATAGAAATTACATTGAGAAAAATCTAAAATGAAGGTTAAAATCATTTTCCCTAAGAATCCTCTTCCCCCAGATGTCTAGTTGGTTTTTCTTTCATGTCTTTCAAATGTACCCTCAAAAAAGTTTTAGGAGATCATCTTTTATAAAATGAGCAATCTCTTCCTTCTCACCCTGGCGAGGCACACCTTGTACTGAATACAGTGCTGGGGCTGAGCACTGCTATTAGCCCTCTTTGGGAATTGCCCAGGGCAGAAAAGAGCCACCTCACAAGGCCACACCCCCAACTCAAGGGACAGATTGCAACCACTTTCTGGTCATTGCAGGAGCATAAAGACCTGGCACTCCTTTGCCCCAACTCAACATTACTCTAAAGGCCCATCCTGGCTTCCCAGAGGGTTGGCAGAGGCCTCATTGTGTCTACTTTATAGCCCAAATTCTCTCTTCACCCAATCCTGCTTCCTGCCTTTCTCTGACAAGTCTTGATCCTTTCAATAAATGTTCTGCATTTAATCTCCAACCCAGATTCTGTTTCCTGGACACCTGACCTGTAGCATTCCTCCCTTATTCCACTTTATTGTTCTTCATAGGACTTCTTACACTCATTGCTCTATCATCTATCCATTACTAACTTAATACATATTTTTTATTTTCTACAGTATTAAGGACCACACCTCCCCCTCATTAAATTGTGAGCTCCATTTCAGTGATACTATCTTATTTGCTGCTGTGACCACAAGACTGGGAAAACCATAAGCAATAGATTTTTGTGGTAAATATTGAATGAATGAAAGTTGGAATTTGTAAAACTATATCCTGGTTACACTGCCATTGTTCAGATGTTTCCTAAACCTCAAATCTCATGGTCTGCCAGAAATCTAAATAGCTACACTGGTATACATTAATTAAGATCAGAGCAGAAATTAAGAATGTGCAAAGGGTATACCCTAGCATAATTAGGACTCCAGCATCGAGAGTTAACATTTCCAGGATAATGACTTCTGTTGTATTTCTGTAATTCATATAACTTTGGTTATAATACTCAACTTCAGAATAATGAGAACTAGCATTTGCATCGAGTGCTATGGGTCACGAAGCATTCACTGCATATAGTATTTTACTTGGTTTGATACTGACAAAAATCATGCAAAGGACATAGAATTGCGATGTCAGTGTTACTGATGACTAAGTCTCTGAGAACTTAAATGAATTTTTCGATGACACAACTGGTACTTGAGTCAAATCTGGGTCCACTGACTCCAAATCCACTGCCCTTTCTCCCAGGACACCATCCCAATAACTCCCCAGAGAGTCATGTTACAAAACTAAATTTGTGTTGCAACGCCTGTCAGAATAGCAAATTTGTGAACACCTCACTCACCCATTTTTTAAAAAAGATTTAATTTATTTGAGAGAGAAAGAGAGAGGAGAGAGCGAGCAAGGGGAGGGGCAGAGAGAGAATCTCAAGCAGACTCTACACCGAGCCTGGAGCCCAATGCTGGGCTCCATCTCACAGCCCATGAGATCATAACCTGAGCTGAACCAAGAGTTGAACACTTGACCAACTGAGCCACCGAGGCACCCCCTTAGCCACCCATTTAAAAGACATCCTGCATGCAGCTTATTTAAATTAATTCCTTTTTTAAAGATTTTTATTTATTTATTTAACAGAGAGACACAGTGAGAGAGGGAACACAAGCAGGAGGTGTGGGAGAGGGAGAAGCAGGCTTCCCACCAAGCAGGGAGACGGATGCAGGGGCTCGATCTCACGACCTGAGCTGAAGGCAGATGCTTAACGACCGAGCTACTCAGGCACCACCTTAAATTAACTCTTGATTATATATTTACTTCAGTTACATTTTGTGGAATTTCTGAGTGGTTTGTTTCATTTTTTACATCTGTATTTGTGAATTAATGCCATAGATCTTCTGGACAAAAGACATCCTATGTGTTACTTCTTATATCTCTAAACATTCACTTAAAATTCTTTGCCTTTTTATGGAAGAAGATATGTAAAGTTGACCCTTGAATAGTGCAGGTATAAACTGTGTAAATCCACTTATACATGGACTTTTTTTGTACAGGAATGTAAATGTATTTTTTTTCTTTCTTATGATTTTCTTAATAACATTTTCTTTTCTTTAGCTTACTTTATTATACAAATACAGCATATAATACATATAATGGACAAAATATGTGTTCACTGACAGTTATCAGTAAAGCTTCTAGTGAACAGTAGGCTATCAGTAGTTAAGTTTCTGGAAAGTCAAAAGTCGTATGTGGATTTTTAATTGTATGGTGGGTCAGTGCCCCTAACCCTTATGTTGCTCAAGGGTCAACTGTATTTTGCCCATCTGTAAAATTGGCTTACTTTTGATTGATAGCCAGCCTCAGAGGTCATGTGTGGCAAGTGGCCTGGGCCTACTCCCATGTATAGAAACGTCCTGGCATCCTGCTCCTGTGATCAGATAGTCATCATCTAGAAAGAGGAGAATGACACCTCAGAGAAGATGCACAGACACACAGGCCACAAATCTTCAATAAACTCTCTGTGCTGCACCCCTCATGCCAAATGCCTAATCCTGGCTTGTGGGAACTTGGATGGGGCCATTTCCCTGCTCATGAACACTGGAAAAGGCCAGTGGAAGTAAAGATCAATGATGCTTGTGTTATTGGCTGAATGCAATCAGTTGGACCCCTCCTATTTTACCTAGAAGCGTTGTAGACCAGCCCTTGGGGCAGAAGCCCAACTGGACCAGAGGTTTGCATCAGGTGTCTGTGACAACCCCATCAAGCTGTGGAAGGAGGAGGAGGACAACCAGCAGAAGGAGGAACAGAAGTTAGAAGAGCACAGTGACTGGGTTTGAGCTGTGGCCTGGGCCCACTCCATTGGCCTGACCACCAGCACCATTGTGAGCTGCTCAGTGAGGACAGTCATAAATTCATCTGGACCTATGATGACACCTCAGGCAACACGTGGTCACCCAAACTGTGGCATGAGTTTAGTGATATTGTGTGGCATGTGAGCTGATCCACCACAGCCAACATCCTGGCTATCTCAGGTGGAAACAATAAGGTGACCCTGTAGAAGGAGTCCATCAGCAGGCCGAGGATGTGCATTGGCGATGTCAACAAGGGTCAGGGTTCTGTGTCTGCCTCTGTCACAGAGGGTCAATGGAACGAAGACAGGTGAGTCCCAGCTCCCCACCTGCTGACTCTAGGGCTGCTTCTTCATGGACCAACTGACCAGACAGCTGGGAGAAATATCTCACAGGATTACTTTTCCAGGAGTAGTTACAAGGGCAACCAGATCAGTATCTGCCGTAACATGATTTGACAGGGCTTATAATTCACCACCCTGCTGACAGCGTTCATATTCAGAGGAAAAAGCTACAAATGATCTTCAAATTTATTATTTTAAAATATTTCTTGGCCATTTTATACCTTTTGGGTTTAGATATTATTTGGGTGGTTTTTTTTTTTAATAGTTAAATAAACTCATATTGCTTCTCTGGGAAAGACAATGTCGAGAGAATGAGAAGACACATCACAAACTGGGAGAAAATATTTGCAAAAGATGCATCTGATAAAGGACTATTATCCAAAATACATAAAGGAACTCCTAAAACTCAAAAATAAGAAAACAAACAACACAACTAAAAAATGGGTCAAATGGTCTTACCAGACAGCCCATCAAAAAAAGATATACAGATGGCAAATAAGCGCATGATAGGAGACTCTGCATCATATCATCAAGGAAATGCAAATTAAAGCAACAATGGCATACCACTACACACCTATCAGAATGGCCAAAATCCAGAGTGCTGACACCACCAAATCCTGGCAAACATGTAGAACAAGAGGAACTCTTATTCTTTGCTGATAAAAATGCAAAAAGATATAACCATTTGGAAGATAGTGTAGCAGTTTCCTTTTTCTTTTTTTTTTAAGGTTTTATTTATACATTTGAGAGAGAGAGAAAGAGCACACAAGCAGGGGGAAAGGCAGAGGGAGAGGGAGAAGCAGGCTTCCTGCTGAGCCAGCCAGGAGCCCGATGTGGGGGGGCTCAATCCCAGGCCCTGGAGATCAGGACCTGAGCTGAAGGCAGTCGCCCAACCATCGAGCCACCCAGGTGCTCCTTATCAGTTTCTTACATAACGCCAAACATAGTCTTACAGTATGATCCAGCAATCACACTGCTTGGTATTTACCCAAAGGTGTTGAAACTTATATCCACACAAGAAACCTGTACATGGATGTTTATAGCAGTTTTATTCATAATTGCCCAAACTTGGAAACAACCAAGATGTCTTTCATTAGATGAATGGATAAAAAACTGTAGTACATCCAGACAACGGAGTATTATTTGGCACCAAAAACAAATGCACTATCCAGCCATGAAAAGGCATAGAGGAACCTGAAGTGTATAATACTAAGTGAAAGAAGCCAGTCTGAAAGTTCCCATACTGTATAATTCCAACAATACTGACACTCTGGAAAAAGCAAAACTATGGAGTGAGAAGAGACGAATAGGTAGGACACAATGTTTTTAGGGTATGAAACTACTCTGTATACTATAATGATGGTTACATTTGTCCAAACCCATGCAATGTTCACCACCACGAGTGAACCCTAATGTAGACTCTGGACTTTGGAGGATTATGATACATCAATGTAGGTTCATCCATTGTAACAAAGGTCCTGCTCTGAAGGAGATATTGATAAAGGACAAGGCTATGCATATGTGGGGCAGAGGAAATCTCTACATTTTCCTTTTTTCTGTGAACCTAAAAATGCTAAGAAAGAAAACAATCCAACAAAAACGGGCCAAACACCTTACCAGACAACTCATTAGGTAAAAATGATCAGATTTAAGGTGTTTAATTACAGCTAATATCAATTAAACAAGCGCATCAGAGGACAGTGTCTACTGGTAACAGTTTTTGAGGGCTTTGGAGCTGTAAGTCACTTACTTTAAGAAGTGAGTCAGTCTTTTTAATGGTTATTAAACCCAACAAGGATGACTGCACCTTTGGAGCACATCTCAGTACTAGAGCTCCTTGGCTTTCAGAGTCCTCTGGCTGGTTGCTCCATCCTGAAGGAGGAGGACCTGTGATAACTGTGATGAGACTTAAAAAACCCTCTAGCAGTGGCGCCTGGGTGGCTCAGTGGGTTAAAGCCTCCGCCTTCGGCTCGGGTCATGATCCCAGTGTCCTGGGATCGAGCCCCGCGTCGGGCTCTCTGCTCACCGGGGAGCCTGCTTCCTCCTCTCTCTCTGCCTGCCTCTCTGCCTACTTGTGATCTCTGTCTGTCAAATAAATAAATAAAATCTTTAAAAAGAAAAAAAAACCCCTCTAGCACACCAACAGCAATGTCATGAAAAATGGAGGCTTTCCATGGAGCACGTTCCTGGGTAAAAGACCCTGAATTAGGTTCACCATTAATGTTACCTCATTTATGTCTCACAACTCTGTGAGGTTGTACATTCATTATTCCTATTCTTCTGCTGAGGGAAAGAAGTGACTTCAAAAGGAACCTCACCAAATAAAAATACAAAGGGCTGAGCAAAGTTTCAAGCCACAATCTGTCTAACTCGAAAGTCCATGCACGGGTTGACCACTGGCTGGCGGATTTGGGGCAAACTAAAATCAAGGAAGACTGACAATTCAGAATTCTGAATTGCTGGCAAAGGCATCTTTCATTTAACTTTCAGTAAAGGCTGAAAGCCCAGATGCAACATACAACACAACTTTGTATCAGAGCTCTGACAGGAATGACATAAAACAACTATTACAGGCCAAGTGGGAAAGAAAATGAGAATCATCGACTTTTCGGAGGTATTTATTTTCACCCAGAGATAGAATTGATATGAAACTCTTATTTATATTGGGTAAGGGATCACACATATTGTCAAGCTCTGAATCTGATTATTACCATGGTGCTGAGCAATGCACTTCAGTGTAAACAGTAATAATTCTGTTACTTAGCTCAATAATTCTGAGCTTGATTTTTTAAAAAAATGTTTTTTTAACTACCTGTGAAGGAGAAATCATAATTTTCCATTGGTCTCTTTTTTCCTGATTGGTGAGCACTTTGGCATTTTTCAAAGACATTAAAGTAAATTTTATAAGGCTTAACTTGCTCAGATGACTTTTGATATATATTTAGTGATGCTGATGGGATGTAGGACAGCATACCTCCTTTGCTGTGGTTTGGGTCAAGCTTGAAACACTGGACTTGAAATAGAAGGCAGAATTTTGCTGTATACTGAAAATAGTCCATATTTCTCTCTTGGGAATATAAAAGTTTTAGAGATGAAAATAATTGAGAGAAAGGGGTAAAGGTAAAATACTTATTTGGGATCATATGTAAACATCTAAAAGCAAATTCTTTCCTGAAACATCAGTAATACAAGTAAATTAGTAGGCTTGCAGCAACATCTTCCCCTCTAATACAGAGTCTGTTTACTGCTCCTTCTTTTCTTAAGTTTCCCCAAGGTGGTAGAACATGAAGAAAATTGTTTGGAAAAACAGTACTTTTCAAATGACCCTCTGCCACCAAAATTTAAAATGGATCTGTTTACTGACTCTGGCTCCAAAGTATTGAATATTACCCTTCCTCCTTGTGACTTTCACAGACTCCTACAGCTTTTTCACACAGGAAGTCATAGTGCATCTGCTTGAAAGAAATACATTCAGCTATCTTAAATGCACACCTTCCAAAAAAATGCTCCTAAAATTGCTTTTTAAGATAAAATTGATTGAAATTTTTTCCTGCTAAGACATGTTCTTCCAGACATATCCTACACCAATTTACTTGTATTACTTGTACTTTAGGATAGGATCTGTTTTTATATGTTTACATATGATCAAAAAAACTGTTAACATTCCCAAGAGATGGGGCCCCTGAGTGCCTCAGTCGTGAAGCACCTGTCTTCTGCTCAGGTCATGATCCCAGGACCCTGGGATCGAGCCCTGCATCAGGCTCCCTGCTTGGCAGGAAGCCTGCTTCTCCCCTTCCCACTTCCCCCTGCTTGTGTTCCCTCTCTCACTGTGTCTCTCTCTGTCAAATAAATGAACAAAATCTTAAAAAGAAAATTCCCAAGAGAAAAACATAGACTATTTTCAGTACACAGCAAAATTCTGTCCATCTTATTGTCCTTTAGGTCTTGGGTTAATGCATACATGAAGCCAATAGATTTGTTCACATATTTTAAGAAAGTGTCTAGCCTAAAAGAAACAAAGCAGAGAGCATATAGGAATAAACAGGACAGAGTGAATTTTATGCCTAGGCATAGATGCCATATTCACAGGAGTGGATGAAGCCAAAACCTTCTCCCGTGACTGCTTCCAGTTGTGTCCATTCTCTACTCAGAATAACACAAGGCCACATAGTTCATTGACGCAAGTGTGTACCAGGGCATATTCCTAATGCCGGCTAGAAAAGAGGATCTGGACTTAACTCTCTTTGTTCAGCATAGTTATAGACCAGAGTCCCTCTACCTACCACTTTTCCTCTGTTTTATTGAAACTTCAGGGGGTTTCTGTGTTTTGTTTTAAGATTTTATTTATTTATTTGTCAGAGAGAGAGAGAGCATGGGCAGGAGGAGCAGCAGGCAGAGGGAGAAGCAGACTCACCCCCTAAACAGGGAGCCCCAGGCCGGGCTTGATCTCTGGACCCTGGGATCATGACCTAAACTGAAGGCGGACACTTAAGCGACTGAACCACCCTGGCGTCCCGAAACTTCAGTGTCATGAGCAACTAAATCCTGGCTTAGATTAATGTTTCTGCAATCTTTTACATACCTTGTTCCCAGTTTAATGGCAACCTGATTGGACTGCATGCCATAAAAGATTTAAACGGTCTTTAATTAGACTTTCAAATCCTATGGAGACCCAGAAATAATTACTTTTAAAATCTTTATAACTTTATTCATATCCATGTGCAAATAGATGCTCTGTTATCAAGAAATGACTAAATTAATGCCCAGTAGGTGTCAACCTATCTTTTGAGCAGGAAAAGGAAAGCTCCACAGTGATTAGCTTGAGTGACAAGTTATCTAATTTATTTCTGCTGAGTGAAATTTATTCATTTGCCAGGAGTAATAGTAACATAAAAATAAAAAGGCCATGCAGGTGCCAAGTGATTTAGTATGGTAATGGAATTACATCAGGCTGCTGTGTGGGGTCTGGGTTTTAGTACAAGGATAGGAAATCGATTTCTATTATCTAGATGATCGTGCCTGTTTTTTATATGCCTTATATTACCAATTTGAAACACTCTGGTCTTCTTGACTACTTTTTCCTAAGATTAAGCCAATTAGAGCGTTGATGCTCTTACTTTTACATAGTTAGTCTGTCAGTGTACAGAAACTGAGTCTTGTCTTCCAGAGATGCAGAGACAACATAAAATGCTAAAGTTCTCTTGTGTTGTAGAATTACCTTAACTATTTGATTGATAAGGGTTCAAACTGTAAATCAGACTACAAAGACTCTATCTACTATCTGCCAATATTCTAAATAGAAATTGCAAAATATGTGGGGATGGAGATTAAAAAAAAAAAACTAGAAGAATAGGGGCCCCGTTTATAAAAGAACAGCAATTGGTTAACCCCTATTTTTATGTCCTTCATACTCTAAGATTTTCACTACTTTTGTGGGTGGGGATATGACATAGAAATGAGCTCTTTAAGGAAAGCAGCTCTATGGAGCCCACATCCCTTTAAAAGGCAATAACAGCTTGGTGTATGAGCAGCACCAATTAAAATTAATAATAATTTGCATTTTTTTAATCTAACGGACCTCTTACTGACCCATCCTCCCAGCTGTCCCTAATCCCATAAAAGGACAGTCCACCAAGAGGTATTAAGTACATACGGGATACCTTATTTCCTGTAATTCTATTTTGTTTTATAAAGACTTATGTAGAAGTGCTTGTGAAAATAGAATATGGAGTTTGCACAACTCTAAGTACTAGAGGCTTGGACATATGATTTTTCTAATTTTGAGCGTCAGGAATGTGGCAACAAAACTTTGCTTGCAAGAACAGATAAGGTCCAACAGATCACAGATTAAGTCAAGTGAGAAGAAACTTTGGATGATTGCTATGCCTATGTTCCTTATTCTGGAGAAATACATCTGAGATTTGGTTCCTCTTGAAGTCATGAAACTCAACGGCAGAAATCCATCTTTTTCTTTTTCCCCTTTTCTGGTTTACAGAAAAAATGCCCTCATTGGCAAGAAATTTCTAGTGCCAGGATCTGAAACTCACAAGCCCTACTATTCTCCCATTTCAGCATGCCAGTTTGTCAAGCTTCCCTTGGAAGGCAGTTTGTCCAGATAGCAATGCACGTGTATTTTCCAGCAAACCCAGGGATCACCTCTGTTGTTGTTAATCGCAAAAACGAGAAAAGCATTTTCTTGCATTTTACTATCATGGTGAGGAAAAATGTTTCATCATGTCAAAACTTGGGAACTTGGAAATGTTTAACAGGGAATAGATGAATAAATTGTGGTACATTTTTATAATAGAATATTATATGCAATTAAGAGAAGTAAAATAGATTTATATTATAGATGGATCACGTGGAAAATATCTCACTGAGTGGACAACACCAACAATGAAAAGATACCTATATATATAATTTCTATTAAACACATATGTAATATATATATATATATATATGTATATATATATATAGTCTATTAAAATAAAAAAAAACACAGGATTGCAGCAAAATCAGAAGCAGCGACTATCAGCATTTTGGTTGGCTGCAGGGGTGTCTTACATAGGTCTCTCCTAAAGTTACAAGTAACCATCTCCTGAGCAGTATGAGCACAGTACCTGGACACCTAATGTGTTCTCGGGACATGCCCTGCTTCGTGTATGACAAAGTTTCATTTTTAAAACTGTGGTAGAATTTTTAAAAAATTAAAAATTAAAAAATAAAACTGTGGTAGGGATTTGGCAATCTCAGTACCTGTTTCTGAGCAGCTGCCACTTAGCCTGAGAAGAAAAGTACATCTGCTTTCACTTTTCTCACCTTGTCCCCCATCTCTACCTTTCCCAGCCGCTTCATCTTCCACCCCTTCCTCACACATCTGATTTCAGGTGAAGCCGGGAAGGCAGAATTGTGTGGAGAGTTGGTGATAAGAAAGCAATTCTTTTTCTGACCGTCTTCCCACAATATAATATAATATATAATATTAGATATTACATATATAGTATTGGATTAGGAAAAAAGAAACCACTCAGTTTTTCCCTCTCTCCTGTGTCTTTCTTTCCTGTGTGTCTCCTTTACTCTCTCCCACAACCACACTCACAACACTCTGACACCAGATGTGTGGAGGTTTTTCCCCATACCAAGCAATTCTTGGTGACACCAGCTGGGTGTCTTACACTTTAACCCCATGCTAACACTATCTACCTCAAGAGAGTGTCAGATGCCTCAGGTTAAGAGCTCAGACCAGTCTTGAGGAATTAACCCCCCAGGTTACCCATGACTTCTGTCCTATTTGGCTAAAATTTGGAGGTTCCCATGGCTCCCTCCTCAGATTCGGTTAATTTGCAAGAGAGGCTCACAAACCCAGGGAAATATTACTGACTTGCATTTACCAGATTATTAAAGTATATGATAAAGGATACAGATGAACAGCCACATAAGACACATACAGATTAAGGGGTGCCTGGGTGGCTCAGTGGGTTAAAGCCTCTGCCTTCAACTCGGGTCATGATCCCAGGGTCCTGGGATCGGGCCCCACATCGGGCTCTCTGCTTGGCGGGGAGCCTGCTTCCTCCTCTCTCTCTGCCTGCCTCTCTGTCTACTTGTGATCTCTATCTGTCAAATAAATAAATAAAATCTTAAAAAAAAAAAAAAAAAAGACACATACAGATTAAGTTCTGGGAGGGTTCTGAATGCAGAACTTCTGTCTCCACAGACCTGGGGTGCATCACTCTCCTGATGTGGGTATCTTTGCCAACCTGGAAGTTCTCTGACCCTCACACTGTTGGGATTTTATGAAGCTTCTTCACGTAGATAAGCATTCACATTAGCTCCATTTTCAGCCCTTCTCCCTTCGCAAGAGAATGGGAGAGGGGGACTGAAAATTCCAGGATTCTGATCATAACTTGGTCTTTCTGCTGACCAGCCCTCATCTAGGAGCCCTCCAGGATGTCACCTCATTGGAATAAAAGGCATTTGCATCGCCCAGAAAATTACAAGGGTTTCATGAGCCCTGTGCTGGGAATGGGAGTCAAAGGCTATCTATTACAACAAAAGATGATCCTACTGCTCTTACCACGTAGGCACTTACAGGGGTTTTAGGAGTTCTGTGCCAGGAACTGGGGGCAAAGTCATTTTATATATACATGTATGTGTGTGTGTGTGTGTGTGTGTGTGTGTACCTATACATATACATACCTATACCTATATATATATATGTTTCAGAAAACAACAGAGTATCAAAGAAAAGATTACATATACGTACCTATATATATGTATACATATACGTACCTATATATATATGTATATATATATATATGTATACATATATATACGTATATATATGTATAGGTACACACACACACATACACATTCTATTATCTCACAATTACAAACAACAGTTTCAGAAAACAACAGAGTATCAAAGAAAAGATTTTGCAAAGCAGGGCTTTTTCTGTGTTCAAAAGTATGTAAAGTAACATCTTCCAATTTGTAAGAGCCTCCCCCTTTGAAGCCAGAGTCCCCTTTCCATTTCTACCATCTCCATCTCTAAGAATTCCAAAGGATATCTGAGATACCAGACATATCTCAGTCAGCCTAAATTCCAGAAGGTCTTATCAAATCTAATACTGGCTTCCTCTTGCTAGAGAGCAGACATATTACTAGAATTTGGTTTTGGTTTTAGTTTTGGTTTTGGTTTAGAATAACATTGATTTGGGACGCCTGGGTGGCTCAGTTGGTTAAGCCACTGCCTTCGGCTCAGGTCATGATCCCAGCGTCCTGGGATTGAGTCCCACATCGGGCTCCTTGCTGCGGGAGCCTACTTCTCCATCTGCCTCTGCCTGCCACTCTGTTTGCCTGTGCTCACTCTGACAAATAAATAAATATTAAAAAAAAAACTTTAAAAAAGAAAAAAAAAGAATAACATTGATTTAGCAAATTCATCTATTGTTTCCTTTTTCCTCAAGAGGGGAAAAAGAGTCATGACCCTATTTCTTACCTAAGTACTAGTTTAGGATGAAATGAAGAATGAATGCATGAAAGATTTCTTAGCAGGAGTAAGGGTAGGGGAGTTGGGTAGAAATTGAAGAATGTGTAATCACATTGTGACACAACCTTATGAGTACAGAATCAATACATTTAAATAGAGTCAGGCCATTAGTTTCTTGGAAGTGTGGGCTGAACTACATGACTTGGATGAGAATCAGTAACGTATTTTGGCTCTAAACCCACCTAATACAAACAACGGGTTCACTAAAGCAACAGAATATCAAACCACATAATTTTACAAACCCAAGTCTTTTTCTGTGTCCCAAAGGTTTTTTGTGTTTGTCTCAACATTTCTTACATTTCTAAAGAGAATTAAATTAGAAATGAAGTAAGATTATTCAGTATTACTTGCAGTCGAGCCCCATTTTGCCAGCATTTAAAAAATCAAGCGTGTGGCTACTTAGGAAGAGGAATTCCTTTGATGTTGATGTTTTGCTACGATGAGCTTTGCCCAGTGTCCCAGTATGTTGTTCTTTATCACCATACTTAATCTATCTACATGTCCTTTCTGGCCAAAACTTCATATATAATAACTCCTGTTTGTTCAACTGCCTGTGGGGTGGTTGACTGATACCATCAATTTAGCGGGAAACTGGCTCTTATTTTCTTCCTTCCCTGGAGGTCTCTCTGTGCTTCCTTCAGTGAGATTAAAACAACTTCCATTTCCCGAGAACTGAAAAATTAGACAGTATCAGAATTACTTCTCTAGAAAAGAAATGTTTACCACCCCAGCCCCAGAGTGACACTTCCCAGTTTATAGGACCCTCCCTTCAGAGACAGCATGAGCCCTCCCTATTTCCAGAATTCCAGAAGAATTTGGAGGTATTGGATAGTGAATCTAACCCACAGTGCACACTCAGATAAATATCGGGGTTCTGGCTAAACTAGTCACCCAAGACTGCCCTAGTTGAGCATTCTTTTAGAATAATTCTGATTGGGTTAAATATATTTTGTAACTTTTGAAAGAAAATGGGATGCAATTTTTGGGATGTCACTTGTTTATAACTTAGTCACTACCGATAATTTTATCACTGATTATGACTAACTACAATTATCAGGAATAGTAAAGCTGGATGATATATAGGAAAAGCATTGGATTAGGAAATTTGGGTTATCACACCATTCTTACATGTTATTTGCTGGGTTTCCTTAGTTAATTATCTTAGCCTCTCTGTTCCTCCACACCCTTGTTGGCAAATGGGGAATGATGAAAACTACACCACCAACTAACATGCAGTTCTTGTGAGGATTAAATGAGATTAAAAAAAATTCCAAAATTATTTGAAAACTATGAAGCACTGGGCAAACTCAACAACAAATTTCTTCTAATGACCTGAGAGACATGATCTCTAAAAAAAAATTTAAGCCAACAAGGAAAAACACACTACAAAGAAGCAGCTACATCCTCCTCGCCTCATGCATACTGGTACTCTCCACTGAGTCAGGCCTTTTTTTTTTTAAGCCCCGATGACTTGGGGGAGAAAAAGAATTAATTGATTTATATCTAAAATGTTCAGAAGTAGCTCTAACTCAAGGCATGTTTGCATTCCAGAGGTCACAGGATCCTGTCCTGGCTCTGTTGTCCCCGTCAAATAGTTCCACATTCCTTTTTTTCACTCCCAGATCCCACACAGGTGAAGACAGGAGGGCCACCAGCCAATTGGGCCGGACGTCCACCGATAAGCAACCTTAGTGGAAGCAGTACCTCTCTCCCAACAGTTCTGAGAGAAGTCCGGTGCTAACTTTCTTTGGGCTGAGTTGGGTCCCCCATCTCTTCCAGAGCTGAGCTCAGCGACCTGAGAGGTAGAACACACACACTGATCGGCCAGCCTGGAGCCCATGCCTGCCACACGCTCCCACCCACCTTCAAATATCAGGCCCTGGGCCAGGGTCTGTTCCACGCCACATTGCAAAGACAGAGTGTAGAGGACGTGGCTTTCCCTGTAATAATAATGACAGAAAAATCAGAGGGAGAAAGAGAAATACAGTCTGGTCAAGCAAAACGTATGTCCACTATACTGTCCTAATCGGGGGTCTCATAATCTACTTTCTCCTCTAAGTTGAATTAAACTGACCTGAGATTAATCTTCGGTGACATAAATTTTAAATTTTAAATGAATGTTTCAACTTTTTGATATTTTTTAATTTAAAAAATATTAAATTTATTTCTAAATTTTTAAGCATTAAAAGAATTAAAAGAAGCTGCATTCCTATTACCTTAAAAGTTCTCTAATCAGGCTGCTTCCGTACAAAACCAAACCTCTGGCTTGCATCGTTGGCTTGTTCTTACTGTCCTGGGGCTCAAAGTCAATTCCTCCCTCTGGGCTGTATATCCCTAATGCGAATTCATTTTTTTTTTTTTTCAAGTGGGCACAAATCAGAGTTTACTTCTGTGACCAAAATTATGCAAAATATCCAGACAATCACTTTCCTTTTAAAATGTACAGATGCTTTGCAGGTCAAACTGACCCATCTGTTCTTTGACCGTTGTGCTGCCTCTTTTTGATGCAAGCCTGTTTCTTCTCATATTCATGTCTACTTGCTTCTAAAATACTGTTTGCATTTGAGCAAGTGCTCCCAAGTTGTGCTAAAATGTGCTCTTCTTTATTTACTCCCCATATGTTGGACATCTTTTATTTCCTATCTTACCACCTCTAGGCTTATCCTCCAGCAATTGCTATGCTACCCAGCTGCAGACACCTTAAATCTGATCACCACTCACCTCAGCTGGTCTCCTTTTCTCTTGCTTCCTTCCCCCATGTTTATATACCTCCTCAACATAGGATGACCACAGACACGTGCTCAACCGTTAGGGTCTATGTGAAAAACTGGAGGTGTGAGAATTTAATATCCTTTGAGTCAATTTTTGACCCATAAGAGCAAAAGCCAGTAGATGGATACTCCCTTCCTGTGTGCTTGAGGCAGGCAGTTCTAGGGGCATTTAGCGTAATTCCTCAGAACTGAACCCCAGTTGCCTACACCAGTAAATCAGTCTAGTATTCAAGCAAAACTTCAATTTGCTTTCTTTCTCTCCCTAGTTATTTCTAGTGTCCCCTCTCCAGTTTTTTGGGACTACCCCCCCAAATAATTTACCTGCCCCCGAATCCCTATTTAGTGCTTCAAATGTGGGAGCTACGGGAGTATCCAAGCTAAGATACTCTGTGTTTATCCATGATGGAGTTGCTGGTTATAGACCATTCTTCATGCCAAGAACAATAAGAAAAGTCAGCTAAAATTCTGAAAGAAAAAGAATTACGTATTTGAAGGCACTGAAGATCTTCCAAGGCAGCTAGAACTTGAGGAATCAAGAGCCCAGTGAGAAAGAAAATACAGAAAGACAAGATGAGTTCTGAATGCCACTTACCACTCAGGGCTTTGCCAGTTCTAGATGTCAGTTGAGAGGTTAAGAATCCTTATCCACTGCTAAAGAGCAAAACATCTGAATGAGTTTTTGGTAATTTTACAAGGCTGGGTAGACCAAAATTAGAGCTTAATGCTGTCAGGCAGCCAGGATTTGAGAGTTTAAGGGAAGAGAAGTGCAAAAATATTAAGAATGATATTCATTTTTTTTTTTTGTGGGGGGTGGTCAGGGCACTTTGTGAATCAAGCTGATGAGGACAAGAAGCTAAGAAGCCAAGCATAAAGCCATTGAAAATCAGAACAGATTAAAAGAGAATCATTTAGTGTTGAGAAGATAAAATTGGATGTCATGACCCACGAAGGGTAAGACATTCCAGTGAACGCTGTGTATTCTCATTTGAAACCTCTGGGATGCTGTACCACTCAAGATTAAATTGTAAAAAGACTGAAATCCAGTTTTTGATCTTCTAGGTTCACTTGATTATGGTGATTTGCCCCCAGAGCTACCAAGCAGAGGATACAGAAAACTCTCTGGAAAGAGGTAACACAATCCATATCATCTCCAATTTTTCATTTGCAATATCTGGTATTCAGTAAGAATGTACCAGGTATATAAAACAAAACAAAACAGCACAAAGCAACAACAACACAAAAACAAATAGGAATGAGGGGGAAAACTAGATAACAGGAAAAGGTTCAGAGGTGACCCAGATATTGGAATTAGCAGTCATGGACTTAATACAGCCATGCTTAAAACATCTAAGAAAATAAGCAAAGTGGGAAATTTCACTGGAATCTCTTAATAAGAGTCATATAGGGGCACTTGGGTGGCTCAGTCGTTAAGCTCTGTCTTCGGCTCAGGTCATGATCCCAGGGTCCTGGGATGGAGCCCCACATGGGGCTCTCTGCTCAGAGGGAAGCCTGCTTCTCCCTCTCCCACTCCCCATGCTTGTGTTCCCTCTCTCACTATCTCTGTCAAACAAATAAATAAAATCTCTAAAACAGAAATGAATTATATAGAAATTCTACATGCAAAATACAGTAACAGAAATGAAGAAATCAAGTTATAGATTTAACAACAGATTGACTGTAGCTGGATAAAGATTACTCAGTTATAATATGCAAATTTAGACTGTAAATTTTGCTGTTTTCTTTTTATAATTTAATGTAGGTGGTGTTTTATTATTATAATTAATTATAAATTTTATTTTACATTACAGTCAGTAATTTTTTTATTGGTGAGAGAAAGAAAAATCTAAATGAGTTTACTAAAAAAAAAAAAAAGAGGAGGGAAAACAAGAATAGTCAGTTGGGAAGAAATATTTCTCTCAAAAAGGACCATTTACATGGTTCAGATTAGTGTTGAGAACCTTTGCTATATAGCTGCACTTTCTTTTTTTTATTTATTTTTCTGTATGATGAAAAACCAAAGTAAAATTGAGACTTAGATCACAATAAGCTAATAATGAGGTTATGATCATTATAAAGCCTATCATAATTAAAGGACTCTTAGCAATGGAGATAAAGAGTATGAGCATTATAAAGACCAGTTAAAACTGCCCAAAGTTAAGAAATGTGCACGCTGAATATTGGTTTTGGTGCACAGTGTAAATATACAAAGTGAACTAAAGAAAGTCATAACTTGTACTCAAAATTTGAAAGAAAATAAGAGTTATGGTATATAGTATATTAATTTAGGTGCCCATCAGACAAGATTTCAAGTGTAAACAATTTATTCCTACCAAAATAAGTAGGAGAGTTCTTAGGTGGAACAGGTCTAGGACAAAAGTTATGTTATCAAGCCAGCTACCACTATGGGTGTTTAATATCTAAGAGCTCCGGGAAAAGGTATAAAATATGTGCCTACAAATAATCCCACTATAGGGCCAAGATTGCTGGCTTCACACACCAACTCATCACTCATTGTTTGAGGGCTGCTCATGAGGGGACAGGGCTAATTTCCCAGAACTTCCAGCACTTCCGCTACCCTTCTCCTCTGACTTTGCCATGAGACCTACTTGGGCTAGCCTACTGAAAGATGAGACAAAGTTGGGCAGAGCCAGGTCATCCCAATCATCCCAGATGAGGTCATACCAGATCAGCCAACTTGTGAGACCAGAAGAACCAAAGGGCCCACAGATTTACACACTAAATAAATTCTTACTGTTTTTAACAACCATGTTTTGTGGTTGTTTGTTATGTGCCATATTATTATGGCAATAGAGAATTAGTATCTAGAAGGAGAGTGCTGCCATAGCATAAGTCAAACATGCGGAATTGGTTTTGGACAAGGTGGCAGACAGAGGCTGGAAAACTGGCAATGAAATTGTTACAACAAACGAGAAACAGGGTAGCTCACGTTATACAGCCTTAAAACATTTGGTAAAACTGTCATGTGAGGTAACCTGAACGTATAAAATGTAACTTGTGAATTTTTGGACTTCACTTCCAGGCAGAATATTGAATATAATCAGTTGACCCATATTAGTTGAATAGTACATAAGAAGAAGACAAACTTAGAAAAGAACACACACGCACACACAGTTTACCCAGTTTACGGGGAGAATTTGTGGGAATCCCAAGAGGCCAAAATTTGCTAAGATAGAAACCAGAATTGTTTCTTATCTCTACGTTCTTAAGCCAGAAAAAGATTCTCAAATGAAGACGTGGCCCCAAGATAAAGATAAAATCAAGGGTGTGGCCATCATACCTTTTAGAAGCACCTTTTAAAAAACAAAGCCAGGGCCCAGTAGGTGCTCTCAGTTGGTCAAAAGAACTTTGGGAGAAATTCTGGGTGCTGTTTCTCAGTAGAAAATACATGCAAAGTAGCAGTGGTTAAGTGTTGAGAGGCGTAACTACAATCTGACTATGGAGACTACCAAACCTGAATCAGTATTGTGGTTTCTCTCCCCTCTAGTTCTCTTTCTCAGTCTTTAACTCTAAGTTTATCTCCACCTAAAATTTACAAATATCCCCGAATCATGACTGTGAGAATTAATAAAAGGAAACCTCACTTAAAACGTAGTCAGGAGGCCAGAGGAGCGAACTCTCATGCCTTTTCACTCATCAATAGCAGACCCAACAGGAAGAGATGGGCCTTGCTTAGGGATACTACTTTAATATCCCAGCAAGTGGAAGAAAGGTTTTCCTCCTCTCCTGGCAACAGGCCAGCCAATAAGAGATAGTCACAACTCAGCCAATGAGAAGCCCCTATACTTTGAATGCCATTTAGGCCAATGGACTTTTTGTTTATAATAGGCCCTCCCAATTTCCCCCTTTTCTCTATAAAAAAGCATTCCTCTCCTTTGTTCTGGGGACTTGCATATGGTTTTGTCATAGCTTCCTTATCCCAGATTACAATTCTCTGCTATTCCAAAATGAACCCATTATGTTGGTAAAGTAACTGGGCAGTTTTATATTTAATGTTAACACAACCTAGAGTCAGACTCAGGTAGGAATCAGCAGATTCATAGTTTCTATCACACTGCATTTGCAAGATGTTTCCTTTTGGAACCATACCAAAGATGTGCTGGCGGATTACTTATCATCTTGGTAGTTGGAGCCTTCACTGATGATCTTTGTCCTTTCAAATTAATATAAATCAATGTCTAATAGTTAGCAAACTAACAACAGCAAAGGCAAGCCACCCAGGGAATACAACCTAAGGAAACTGAAACAGCCCAGACATTCCAGATTCAAGGGTGGGGAGCTGTTGAAAGAGAACTCTGGGACAATGCACTTGTCAGAAATGTGTCTTCGGAAGCTGAGGATAGAGTCTTGAAAAGTTTAGTTTATCGCTCCTGACTTGAGAAGTTATTCTGCGTGCATTAACTCGCTCCAAGGCTTGCTGTTGGCCCTCCACACTATACAATGTTTTAATAATCAAATACCTTGATTTCCCAGGAGTAGCATCTGGTTTACAATTACTGACAACACTATATCAGAAAGACAGACACTGCTCTTTTGAACTTGACTTGAAAAAAACTCCCGTTTGATCTCTACAGCCAAAGGCAACAGAGTTAATTTAAACACTACAACCTCCAGAGACTCTACCTTTTCTCTTTCTTATTTGGAAAAGCAAGTATGCAATAAAAATAAGTATAACAATCTTACCATGGAAGTAGTTTAATTCCTATCCCAAAATATTAAGGAATATTTAGCAATATAATACTTGATAATAAAAAGCAAAAAAACACATTGACTCACATGAGGACAAGGCCCAGGTCTTCTGACTCCCAATCTGTGCTCCTTCCACTTCTGCCTCATTTGACTAGATGTTTTACATACTATCGAGTTTATTTCTATACCAGATAATTCTTTTTTTTAAGATTTTATTAATTAATTGAGAGAGAGATGAGCAGGCTGAAGAGCAGAAGGAGAGCGAGAAGCAGGTTCCCGCTGAGCAGGGAGTCCAACGTAGGACTCCATTCCAGGAATCCAGAATCATGACCTGAGCCAAAGGCAGACACTTAACCAACTGAGCCACTCAGGCACCCCTATCCTAGACAATTCTAAAGTAATTTTCTTTAATATTGGGATTCTGTACGTTGTCATTGAGAATTAAAAACTTTTTGGGGGGGGGGAAAGCATGTTACAAACAGTATATATTATGATGTCATATTTGTTTTTTACATCTAATATAATTGACAATTGAACCAATTATATTCCTATTAAATTGAAGACACTTCCAATTAATTGACCGAAAACAAGATTAAATCTCAACAGAAGGAAGGTCAATATTTCCAGATTATCTTTGGAGAATATAGATGAAGGAAAATAATGGCTTTTCACCTAATGTTTTAAATGAACCCATGTCAAGTTTGTAATTAAAAGGGAATCCTAGGTAGGAATCACCAAATAATATTTTGAAATTGAATGAGTGGGATTATGGTCTGACAAATTATTACTTAAGCTCATGTAACCTTTATCTCTAAAGTAGCCCTACAAGGAACTAAGAAACCCCAGAATGCCCGGAATGAAATGGTTCTGAAAGGACTTCCAGTGTTCAAGCAAAATCATACCTAAACCAACCTCGTCATAAGGGTTGGCTTATTAATTTTGGGCAAGGATCATATTCAAAATATTTAACGACTTGTATCTCATGTACCAATCAATCAGAATGAATACTGGCTGGCAAAAATGCAACATTTCATGTGACATCGATTTATTACAAGATATTATCAATTAATTCACATTAAACATATGCTGCGTAGGCCAAGTAACACTTGCCCTCAGATCAGAAATGCTCCACTGGTTTGTAGCATCAATATTAGAACACCTCTTACTATGGCAGCTAAAGAACATGGATTTTTACCTTTTCAAACATTTACATGAAAGGTTTAGGGGAAAACAATAAAATATGACCCCTTACTGCTTACCTCATTTTATTAATTTTACCTAAAACTGGGGCTGATAATATCTTATAATAAATAGATGTCACATAAAATGTTTTAGCTTCTCTTGAAAGATGAAAAGACCTGTAAGTATGACCTCACAACCCCTCATGACAACAAGACCCAGCAGTCGCTCCCTTCACAAGGGACAAGCTCCCTGTGTGGATGCACCTGCCACCAGCCATGCTCTACACTTTTAGTAACATGTCATGCTATGGACACTTGAGCTTGGAACCTGGATAGAGTTCAATTAGTCAAATTACCGAGAACAGCCTCAAATTTCCCAAGACTTTAAGTCATCTAATTAGATGTCCTCTACCCCATGTGTCTTCCACAAACCAATCAAAGTTCGCATAATTAGAAACAGTCTCAATGACAAATAAGTGACTTGGAAAAGAATATAAATAGTATGAATAGGCTGTCTACAAAAAAACAGGGTATAAGATTATTTTATGATTTTACCCTCCCCCCACAAAAAAAAAAAACCCACAGAGTGTTTCCTGGGTCATTTCCTTATAATTTGTCACAATACCCCCATACAAGGAGTTATTATTCCAAACACAGTGCCCTAAATTGCAATTGGAATTGGATGTCAGATGAACAATTTCATGTCTCCTAAAATTTAGATTAATTCAGACTTCTTTTATTTTGCTAATAAAGACCTTAGCTAGCTGTGGGTCTCTGAAGTGTTAGAAACAACACAATTATTGTGCTTTTACTCATTTGTGACTCAGAAACACACATTTGTAAAATCCTCATACCATAATCCAGCCTGGCTTACTAGACAGTAAGAGGAACACTCCAACAGCAAGTGCTTAATAAGAGTTGATTAATATCGATCAAAAAAGATAGAGAAGAGGGATACAAAACTTAGTCAATATCTAGTCATGTCAAATAAAACTCATTTCCTTTTTTTCCAGTAGGGTCTCCAGGTTGGTAGATCAGGGGAATGTGGCTACATAGTGTTTCTGCAAAAAATAAGTGTTTACATAGGCTTCTTTTTTATTATGTTATTTGGGTAGAGGAATATGGGTTAAATGAAATCAGAATTAGGATGTTATCTTTTCCTTAAAACTGGCTTATTCTCCAGCATTGTCTCTCCTAGTTTGTAGTAACATCATTCACCACCAGATATCCAAGCTAGACTTCTCAGCATCATCCTGATTCTTTTTTCTCCTTCATTCATATTCAGTACCCTACCACTTCTAGAATCTATTCCCCTCCTTAGCCTCACTGCTGTTTCTCTGGTATAAGCCCTCCTACTTCTATACCTTTCTGAATGTTCATGTCCTGCAATCTAGCCCCATAAGCCACCAGATTGATTTTTTTTTTAATAAAAGTAAGTCCATAGCACTGCTCTACTTAACATCCGTCAGTGATTCCCCAACCAAAGCCCTCAGTGATCTTAGGCTGCAAAAATGAAATTCAAGACCTAGGATGAAGACAGTGGGAATGCCACTTTGGTCTTCATGGGCAGACCACACCCAGATGGGCAAACTAGAAAGATCCAAGATCCACACAACCCTTTCAGATGGATGTTTCGTATGGAAGTGAAAAATCTGTGGTTATAAAGAACAATCTGGAAATAATTACACGGTAGTTGTTAGATTTATTCTGCAAACCCAAGAAATGGAACTAGGATTCATATATATTAGAGAATCAAATTTTGACTATTACAAACAACATTTAATGCTCAGAATTAAACAAGACCCTGCAAAGAAAGTGATGTATTTCCCATCATAGAAAGTATTTAAACAGACTCGATGATTTATATGCCTGATCAGAGTATTATAGAAACTGTTCAAGTCTCTAATAATTTAATTATGTGAACTTTAAAGTTCTTCAAATCCCGATATGTTATGATTAATTCTCCAAAATTAAAGATGTTCAGTACTAGTAACACTTCTAATATAAGATTTAATGAATCAAAATACTGCCAACTGGGACACCTGGGTGGCTTAGTCAGTTAAGCATCTGCCTTTGGCTCAGGTCATGGTCCCAGGGTTTTGGAATCCAGTTCCACATCGGGCTCCTTGTTCAGCAGGGGAGTCTGCTTCTCCCTCTACCTCTGTTACTCCCCCTGCTTTTGTTCTCTCTCTCCCCTCTTTCTCTGTCTCTTACAAATAAATAAATAAAATCTTTAAAAAAAAATACTCCTAACCAATGGCTTATTTATAATAACACAATTTCTCTCTTATCCCTTTTGGCCAACCACACCAGCTTCCCAAATATGCATCATATCAGTTTTAACAATCTCAACTAAAGTAAGACAGACCTCCTTGGTTTAGAAAAAATTCAATGATATGCGCATTGAGTACCCACCAATTCCTATAGGAATCAGTAAATAACTGTCGTCCTGGGAGTTCCAATCTCAAAGCATTTGCCACTCTGTGTCCTTCAGAGGTATCCTTGCACATTAACTACATAATAACATTTTTAAAAGATTCTAATTTTAAACTTAGGTCTAACATTCCTAATGAAATAAAGAATCTTTATGAAGATTCTTACCTCTGCCATGCAGAATATATAACACCCAGAGCCAGGAGAAGGGGGAAAATGTTATGAAGGAAAAAATAAATAAACAACAAAAACAACAAAACAAAAAGAAAAAAACAAAAACAGAAAAAAATCCTATAGGAATACTGCAAAGAAACTTGTGTGGTCAAATTTTCAGTATTTGCTGTGATCAGTTTTGTTATTTTTATAGTATAAAACAAGTTTCTAGGAGTAGAACTCTCTTCTAGGAAGAAATTAGATTGTAAATTGTCATGTGCCTTTTTTCAAGGAAAACTGGGAAAGACTACATAAATATGACATAATTATGGCAAGGCAGATTGTATCATATCATTTTTCTGCTGCTATTCAAACCTTTTCCTTTTTCTAAGTTCAGAGGAACTAAGTGTATGTAAAGATTTAATGAACTTTTCAATATTCTGGCCACTGCACAGGAAAAATGTTACTAGGAACCATTTTTAAATCCATAACTATGGAGTTGGGAATCAGGCTCCTCCCTTGGTGAACTCCTAAGCATCTAAAGGAAGCAAGCCTGGGTCAGGCTGAGGTTTCTGAAGCGGGAGAGGAGGATGAGAGGGATCTCACAAGATGGTGGTCAGCCTACAGAACAAAGCTAAATGGCTCTGGTGCTTTCTCCCATACACATGCTATACCATGGCAGTTCCTGTTCTAATGAGGTAGCTCTCTCAGAGGAAAAGCCAGACATACAAATGCAGGAGGACAGACAGATCTAGGGAGCATACAGTGAAAGAGAAATGGGAATAGTAAGTAATTCAGATTCTTGTATAGCTTGTCCTTCACTGGCCATCAAGCCACATGTCCTAAGTGGGAGAATCTATGCCTGTTCTCAGTCTGGACTTTTGACAGGAAAGCGGCAGGGGGAGGGGGCTTGGTGAGCTTTCTGGAACCTTCAATTTAGAAATCCAGAAAGAGAGGGAAGTGTCTCCTAATTACACCTAACCACGAAATGTCAATAAATTACCCTCAATGTCTTTTCCAGAATATCCAATGATGTATGGACTCTAATGAAGTGTTAATACCAGGTAAAATCAGAAAGGAAAGCTCAGATGATCATAAAGTGTAAGATATATGGTCATTAATCCTTTCTCCACTCTTAGTTCCGTTAATCAGCTTCCCTTGAATCTTTGAGACATAATAACTCTCATTTGCACCCTTCTGGAAATGGCTAGGTATGTTTTGAAATTGTATGGCTCATTTCGTGGTCATTCTAACAGCAACTACAATATTCTGTGGTTAACACAGCATAATGTTCACTGAAACTCTATTATAATTACGCCAGCCAGTTATAAGTGAATTAGTGTGGCAGGCACTCTAGGAACGTAATACCATTAAACAACCTTCCCCACCACCCACCTGGAAAGCTGTCCCTCTCAGCACAGAGGATAAGTTTGTGTATCTCTCTCAGGGTTCTGAAAGCAGTTATACACTGCAAACGAAAAAATGCCTTTTGACCCTATCATTTGTTTCTAAACATTGAGGACCTGAAGGAGTTCAAAAACGTCATCTTCAAGCCATTTTTTCCCCCTGTGGTCGATTAGCTCTAATGCCCCACACGGTTTTCTTTTCGTAAACAACTGTTCTCTCCATGACTTGTTACTGCCACAATTTTATGCCGTCTATTTTTCCATTATAAATGGACTCTTGTGATTATTTAAAGTTAGTTTCAATTATAATACGTTCTGAATAGAGTTTATACATACACAGGATTAGAATTCCATTTCTGTCTTGTTCTTCTTGACCACAGCAGTCATCCCGAATGGATGCAGGAGATGGAAGAGCCGGAAAGGAGAAGCAACATCCACAGCTTTCTTGAGCCCAACTATCTACACGTAAGGAGCTCCTGACTTTGATCCTCCATTAGGATGAGCTGCCTGACTCTGTAACTGTTGCTCACACTGTGTGTGACTTGATTCCATAATTTGTGGCCTCTTCAAGAAAAAGCAACACACAAACAAACTGTACCAGGCACGGCATCCTCGGAATGCCTATAAGCCGGGGTTCTGTGCTCAAGGGAACACTGAAGGTTTTCCTTCTGAAACCAGCCTCAGAGGTTGGGGGCTGCATGTGCGGCATTCCTCACACTCTCCCACCTCTTACCTCATTGTAGACACAAACATTTCCAAAACTGAAATTTCCCTTTCACATCTTTTTTTTTTTTTTTACTTCAATTCTCTGTTCTTTTCGCTTCTGTTCCAAATGGTAATCCAGTGACCAAAAATATAAATATTAAATTAAATTTTAATTTGATTTAAAAATTTAATAAATTTAAAAAAATTAAAACTCATAAAAATGAAAAGAAAGAGAGGAAGTAAAAAGACACATCCAGTAAGACTTCTGAAGCACCTCTATGTGCAAGAATTCTAAAAAAGGTGTGTATATCTAAATGTCTTTCTCACTCACAAGAAATCACAGGAGTAGCAAAACCAAAAATTGAGCTAATGAGTGAAATGGTGGGCAGTGGTTAGCCATTCGGTCTCATCCATTGAAATTCTGAAGAACTCCACTGTGTCCTCTGTCATCGACATGGCACATATCTGTCCTACATAGATGGCCACAGCTCCAGACAACTGGCCAAAACTTTTTAAATTCTGAAAAATTATATATCTCTAACTGTGACCAGATACTGTTTTTGAGATTCAACCTAGGTTTCTATCTCTCCCGTCCATTCAAGCAGATACACAGTCATGCATCTCTTGCCTGGGAGGAGTAAACTAACAACCACAAAAAAAGCAGAATTTAACCCAAGTTTCCCCAGTCTTTGGATTCCAAACACACAAGTCCCAGAGGAGGAAGGCTACATGGTGTCAACGGAATCCCTTTAAGAGTCAAGAGGTTGAGAACAAACAGCCCCACCAGGAAGGTTCCCTGGGGCTGTAGGAAGTGAGACAGACGGTAGGGCTTGCTTGCTGGGCAGTGCAAGACAAGGAAGTGGCAAAATCACAGAGGAGAAATGGCCCTGCGTGCACCTGGGAAGTGGAGACAAGGCCAGGGATGTACTAAGGGGGCAGAGGACCCCAAGGGCTGTGCTGAAAGACAGAATGGGTGTCTTCTTGCTCACCTGTATGCATAAGTGGCTCCATGATCAGATGTCATGCCTCCAATTCTTAGCACTAGGGACGTTTTTACAACTATGTCACAAGTTCCATGGAGGGGGAAGAACCCTTCAAAAGACTAGGGTTAAAGTTTCCTGCCTTTCTGAGAGTACAGAAGCCTCAAATAAGAATTATGATGAATTATGGAAAACTAAAGAAGTACTTCCTCCTCACTTGCAGTGTTTCTCTAACCAGGGTAAGTAGGGGGTCAGGATTTTACTGTAACCGGCACAGAGCCACATAACAATGCACCACAGCTCCTGAAGTGTTCAACAACTCCTTGCTCCCTCCTGCCATTCCATTCCAAGCAGCTAATATTTCTCCCACCTCAGCAAAGAATGGAGGCAATTCTACATCGTCCAGCTAGGTAATCATCAGGCACTTGGTGTTCCACGTGGGATTTGCAAGCACTTAAACTGTTTCGGTGAGAATTTTGGTATACTAATCCCCTGCTCAGCTCTGGAGTCTTGATCCTTCCTTAGGGAATGGCTCCTGCAAAATACACAGCAAACTCCCTTACATTATCCTCTAGTGTATATGCTTCACACTCCACCATGCTTTACAATCCACAGAACTTCTTCTGCAACTTTGAATAGGTGAGAAAAATGTCTTCTCCAGATAGCTTCTTCCTAGACATTTTTGTGCAGCAACCAGAAATTAAATTCTGTGTGTGTCTCAGTGACCTGAGTAATTGACTACTGCACAAAGAAAATTCATCTTAATCTTTTCTATTGTTTGAAAGCAATGCTGGGTCGATACCTACTGCATAGTTTTGCTGCCATCTGTTCAATCAATGTCTCCATTTTTGTCCTCTGCTTCTTACAATGGGTTCTGATGTTTCACTTACCAGTAACAAAGCAAAGGCTGATGACAAGGCATTTTATTCCAAACCACAACTGACAATCTATTTCGGTTTTTTCCCTACTTGCAGATACAGAGCAAGTACAGATCATTGTCTCTTTGCGTTGTTGCCTTTTTGATGGCATCTTTACAATGGGAAGTAATCTACTCACCTGGCACAGAGTAAGTGCTCAATAACTGTTAATTAATAATTATAGTCTTGGTTATTGGGATATTAATGAAATGAGAAAGCAAGGATAGCAAAGTTGATCCCAGGGTCTGGGCCAGGAAATAGATTGCTTCCATGTAGCCAAAAGACAGCCAAGGAGGCATTCGTGATGTAGGATAATTGGTAGAGTGGAAAGGAAGAGCTGAAGAGAGAAAGGGAAGAGAGCCAGAAGACTTAGAAGGAGGAGCCAGATTCATTAAGAGAGTAGCACCCAGGAAGAGATCCAGAAGTGAGAAAAGATCCCCTGCCTACAGAGAAATCCAATAAAGAGATGCAAGCAATGAAAATAAACAAGAAATAGGAGAGAAAGGGGCTCAAAGCCCCAAATTGCCTTAGTTGGTTTATGTGTTTCAGAGGCAATGATCACAGATTACTTTCACCCTTTGAAATTCTAATCTAATTATTAACTTTTATTTATAATTTTTGTTTTTGTGAAGTCTGAAGTGGGTCCTTACTGAAGATAGCTTCCCACTTGATGAAGAGAGGAACAAAGATAATTATTTTCAAACTGTCAGAAGTGACCAAAGCAATACTTCCACCAAGACCAGATATAATAGCTGAAAATTGCATCAAGTAGCCAAATACTTCATCATCCTCTGTGTTAATCTTTTGAACAAGTTCAACTCAAAGACTGAATTATGCTACCTCTAAGAGTGTTAAAAAGATTAATGACCTTAATATCTCTAAAGTTCTTTGAAGGTTAAAAAGTACACATAGTAAGTTTTTAAAAGCCAGCATGTAATTTGTGTAACTAAAATATATTGTAATGTTTCATTTAGACAAGTCTTTAGGAAAGAAAGAAACATGCATGAATTATGTTGATTTATGTTCCTGTGCTGCTCCTGAGTGGGAAAGTGATTTGTTACATGACCTTGGAGAGATACAAGATGTCAGAAAGGGGATGGTGAGGAGAGAAAGCTAAGTCAGGAAAGCCACCTATTTGAAATCTTAACTATCACAGGAGCAGAGCCAAGCACTATACAACTGGAAAACAGAGTTGGCCTTTGTGAACACCTTCACCTCTTCTTAAAGCAACCCTCAAGTGAAGGTGCACTCGCTTACCCACCCCCTGGCTGCCTGGAAGCACTCCATTTCTGCAACCCAGACCCCAGATCAACTATCTGGAACTGCTCTTGCTCCAACTTCTCAGATTCAAAAATCCCACTTTCTTTCTTTTTTTTAAATTATTTTATTTTATTTATTTGACAGACAGAGATCACAAGTAGGCAGAGAGGCAGGCAGAGAGAGAAGAGGAAGCAGGATCCCCGTCAAGCAGAGAGCCCTATGCGGGACTCAATCCCAGGACCCTGAGATCATGACCTGAGCCGAAGGCAGAGGCCTAACCCACTGAGCAACCCAGGCGCCCCTCAAAAATCCCACTTCCTTAACAACACCTCTTGTCCTTCCATTTCTCTCATCTGGTTCCTGCCATCATGTCTATTCTTCCACCATGGAGAAATGTGTTTTCCACTTTAAGCCTATCTTGCCTTCAACTCCTTCCTGCCTGCCCACCTAGTCAGTAGCTCAAACCACACTATCTACTTCCTCATCCTCGTATCTCTGGGCTCCCAAACAGTCAGTCCTGGGTGAGTACAGTCACATACTTCTTAGTTTGTGCCCATAAGACCCCCAGCTTTGCCTCTACTAATTAAATCAAGTAAGACGAAGTAAAATACAATGCACAAGATTGAATCGAATGGAATAGAATAGAATAGAATCAACACTGTTTTTATTGGCCTCAGATACAAAATGGCGGCTTCAATTGGACTGTTGGTCTAATTGGACCCCGAAGTCTCTCCATCCAGCTGATGCTTGTATTCTTTGGGATAATAGTTCAAACCCTTTACTCTTCTCAAATTCTAAAGATTTTTTATTTATATATTGGAGAGAGAGAGAGAGCACATGTGGGGAGAACAAGAAGTAGTTACCTGCCGAGTGAGGAACCTGACACCAGGCTCCATCCCAGGACTGTGGGATCATGACCTCAGCTGAAGGCAGATGCTTAACCAACTGAGCCACCCAGGAGGCCCACCCTTCTCAAATTCTCTATTCCCTTACCACTTTAAATTTTCCACTGATGTTCTTGTCTCATATCTCACACAGAAAAGAGAGACCATCAAACAGGACCTTTTCCAACCTCTCTTTCTTTCCCTAGATTTAACATATACAGACCCCTTACCTTTTCTCCTAATGACAAAGTGATTCCCCCACTTCCTTGACCATATGATTTAATCATGTGTTTACATTTCTGACTTCTTCATTACACTATGAGCTCTTCATTTCCTGAGTGGCATTGTCTCTTCTCTGTTTTGAGGAAAACATGGCATAGGAACACTACTGAATAAATTATATTACCAGGAAGGAAAAGCACATCATGAAGAGTTTGTTGTTATTTTTTTTAATATGACACTAGTATACTACAAAAATAATAGTTAATATTTGCTGAGTAGTTACTATGTTCCAGATATTCTGGTACATGCTTTACATTCATTATCTTGTTTGACAAAAAACACTAACCACCCCCAAGAACTCTTTCAGGAAATTATGTTAATACTATTATTTCATGACTTAGAAATGCCCACTAACAACAACCCCTGCCAGAAAAGTGTTTTAAAACACTGATGTCAGATCAATAGCATTGCTGTTACATGTAATATACGTATAACAAAATACATGTAATCATTATTAATACCTTCATCCAGTCATAGGCTAAAAATCAAGACCCAGAAACAAGTTTTAGAATGTTTAAAATGTCCATTTCATTGTTTTTAAGACATTTAACATATTACTGATTCTGATATTGTCTGTTCAGATCTACATTGGAGACAAGAATTCTGAAAATACTTAGAGACTTTAAGTAGTTTTCTGAAAGCTACACTTCAAGCCCTCATAGCTTGTGCTAGAGAAGCTTTCTGCCTTTCTGGCTACTGTGCAGCAGGGCCTTGCCTCCTGATGGTGTCCTTTTGATGCAGAGTGTGCAAGTCTAAAAGTTATCTGAAAAAATCTCTCTTACCTACAAAAACAATCCATTTTGGTATAATAGAAGAGTTTGGAGGATTTTTACAGTTCTTTTGTTCTAACAAAACCAAAAAGTTCTAAAAAGGACCACTTTGTATTTGGGTGTTGGATGGATTGAATTGTGTGCCCTCAAAGTTCATATTTTGAAGTCCTAACTCCCCAGTATCTTAGAACGTGAGCTTCTTTGGAAATAGGGTCATTGCAGGTATAGTTAGTTAAAATGAAGGCATACTGGAATAGGGTGGGCCCCGACTCCAAGTAACAACTGGTGTCTTTATAGGATCTGGATACAGACACACACTGGAAGAACATCACGTAAAGATGAAAGTAGAAATCGGGGACATGCCGCTGAAGCCAAAGAACATTAAAGCTTGCTGGAAAGGTAAACCCCTGGAAGGTAGGAAAGAGCTGGGGACACAGATTGGCCCTCCTTTGCCTCGGAGTAACCAACCCTGATCTCAGACTTCCAGCCTCCAGAACTGTGAGATGATCGATCAATTTCTGTTGTTTAAGCCACTCCAACAAAGACAACAGTTGATGCAAAGGGACTAGAAATCTAGCAGGGAAAGTTTCTGAAGCATGAAGTGTAGAAAACTATCACATAAACATTTTTTTTCCTAATGACCTTTTCTTTTATTATAGTTTCTATTCTTTCATCTTTATCCCCCAACATACTAAATTTATAGCTTCTTTCTATTATCTGCAGTTCTTACAGTGCTTTTTAAAAAATATTTAATTTTTGAAATTTTAATTATTTGAGAGAGAGAGCACACACACAAGCATGGGGGAGGGGTAAAAAGAGAGGGAGACCCAGACTCCCCGCTGACCAGGGAGCCCAATGCAGGACTTGATCCCAGGACCCTGAGATCATGAGCTGAGCCGAAGGCAGACACTTAACTGACTGAGCCACCGGGCGCCCCCTTAGAGTGCTTTTTTTTTCCTTTTTTTTTAAGATTTTATTTATTTATTTGACAGACAGAGATCACAAGTAGGCAGAGAGGCAGGCAGAGAGAGACAGAGAAGCAGGCTCCCCGCCGAGCAGAGAGCCCAATGTGGGACTCGATCCCAGGACCCCGGGACCACCGAAGGCAGAGGCCCCAACCCACTGAGCCACCCAGGCACCCCTTAGAGTGCTTTTTAAAGAAGAAATGTTTGTCCACTTGCTGGTTTTTTTCTCATGGTGCTTTATTTCCCTGTCTTGTTAATAATGTCTCATTATGAGTTGATGATTTTCAGTGGGCTTACGTTATTCTTCAGTAATCTGGTTTGTCCTGAGATGTGAAAGTTTTCCTACAGAAGTTATCTCCCAGAGCCCATCCTGAGTTTAGGCTCCTTCTCTGCTTATGGCATCCAAGGATTTCTCTTTTTTTGTCAAGCCTGCCCATGACCATTTTTGGTGGTGTTGTTTGCTATTTTATCCAGCACTGTTTATCCAACATCCAAGTGTTTTCAATAGCTGTACCACTCTTCTGCATCTGCTCATTAGCCAACAGCCCAAACATTCAATTTCATAGACTCTCAGGAATATTTCTTTTTCTTTTATTTATTTTTTTTTTTCAGTGTTCCAAAATTCATTGTTTATGCTCTCAGGAATATTTCTATGCAAATAATAATAGAAAATGATCAATTCTCTGCTATTCTAAATGCTATTCTCTGCTAGTATCTTAAACATTTCTCTCTCCTCCTGTCACCTGCCAAAACTGAAGTGATAGGAGCCTATTGGCTTTTCATCTGGATAAAGCCTTTGGTATCTCAAGATACCAAGAACAACACAAAACAAAAAACAAAACAAAACAAAAACCAGGAAAACGATAAAGCAGCTTTTAAAAATGATTCTAGAAAAATGCATGCCTTTAGAAGTTTGCTAAAACTTAAACTTTGCAAGACCAACAGGACTACAGTAGTGCCAGATGCTTTCAAACTCTTGTCAAACAATTCCAAGTCAAAATTTCCTAAACTGAGGAAATCTTACTGCCTTTCATTTGCCTTACTGAGTCAAAGATATTACAAGCATCACCTCAGTGTGATACTCCCAAAGTGCCTTTAGATGTCTATCCCCACTTAACATCTGAGGGACCTAAGATTCAGAGTGTTATTTAAGGTCCCTAAGCTATTTATTGGAGCACCTAGGATGTAAGTGCTGCCTTTCTTTTCCAGGCTTATAGGGTTTTTCTTTGTTACTGTGCTATGCTATTTTTCATTAAACAACTACTTTAACCTTTAATCCATCTATTTCTGATGAAAATGCCTCCCTTTTTTTTTTCTTGGTCTCAGAAACCATTTTAGGTAAGAGAATTTAATCCTGTTTAATCATAAAATAAAAGACCAATGACTCCCATTCTGTTACCACTAAGCTAAACCAAGTGTCAAACAACACTCCAATTTTATGTAATTTGTGCAGAATTTAGCCATGGAAAAATGTTACCTTTATCCTGAATGACAACATTGAACTCTTTCAAGGTGAAGCAGAACTAACAATAACCATGTATCTTAATACCGATCCTACAGGTTTAGGGGCAATAGATTCATTTATAACGTGCTATTATGATGAGTTTAATAGGAATCTGGTTAAGGAAATTAGAGATTAGTTTTCTAACAAAGGCTTGTGTCACCAGTACCCCAGTTTGAAATTGGGTAGTGATACCTGCTAGTGACACAGGGCTGTGTTCATTGTTGGCCTTCAGGATTATCTTCAGTCACCTAATGCAAACCAGAGAGGTAGTCAGCTCTTTGAATCAAGAAAATCTGCATAAGCTGGTTTGCATAAGGACATTGCTTTTGGATAAAAGCAGAAGATGAAGGTTTTAGAAAAAGACCCAGAAGGCAAGAAGGAGAACTAGAGAGAAGGAGATGCTGTTGCGGCTCTATGGAATGACTATATGAGATTCAGGGTATAGGCTTTGTTAGGTTCTTAAGGTATAAAATGCAAAATTCACTAGAGAAAATGAAAAAAGGACCTCATACACTTTGAGGGCTGATAACTTTGGGCACATCAGATAAAAATGCCGATAGCTTTGACCTGGTTCCCCCAACCTCCCACCCCCCCCACCTCTTCAAACCCTTCAGATTGTTTTTCAGAGTCCATAGTCTCTCATTGTTCACCTCCTCTTCCAATTTCCCCCAACTCCCTTCTCCTAACTCCCCATGTCCTCCATGCTATTTGTTATGCTCCACAAATAAGTGAAACCATATGATAATTGACTCTCTCTGCTTGACTTATTTCACTCAGCATAATCTCTTCCAGTCCTGTCTATGTTGCTACAAAAGTTGGGTATTCATCCTTTCTAATGGAGGCATAATACTCCATAGTGTATATGGACCACATCTTCCTTATCCATTCGTCCGTTGAAGGTCATCTTGGTTCTTTCCACAGTTTGGCAACCATGGCCATTGCTGCTATAAACATTGGGGTACAGATGGCCCTTCTTTTCACTACATCTGTATCTTTGGGGTAAATACCCAGTAGAGTTTTACAGAGTTTCAGCAATGAGGGTGGAAGCAAAGTGTGGGGCAAACAGCACATGGTGACCGAGGCTGACAGACCAGTGTGTGCAGGAGGACTCCCCAGGTGACACTGTATTCCCTCCTTCCAGCAGAGGCCTTGTTCTCAAAGAATATGTGCCTATAGCTTCCTCTAAAATAAACTCTTGTTTGGGACATTTCTCAGTCCTTCCTGAGAAAAGAAAACTGCCGGCCAATAACCCTGATGAATTTGGATGCAAAAAGTCTCAGAAAAATACTAGCAAATCAAATCCAGCAGCACATTAAAAGGAGCACTCACCATGATCAAGTGGGATTTATTCCCTGGGATACAAGGTTGGTACAACATACACGAATCAATCCTTTTGGAAGATAGTAAGTCATATCCTCTAGATAAGCCAGCATCCTGAGACGAGCGCAGTTTTAGGCCAAGATGAGATCACACAAATGATATTTAATCAATATTTCCCTGTAATTACTGTTCCACATGTTTCTAGAATCTCTGTTCCAAAGTTCATACTCAAGCACTCCCAGGAATGGAGACCAAACAATCCAGCAATTCTGTTCTAAGTCCGGGTAAGGGGTTGAGGGCTCCAGCATCTGTATTTAGGACCCAATGTGGGGTTGAGGGGAGGGAGAGGAAAGACTGTTGCTAAAGTCTCCCTTGACTATTTCCACCCCATACCACCCCAGACATTCCTCTTCCTCCTCCCCGATGTTAACCGGTTCCAGGAAAACTTTTCCCTAAGTCTCTCAGATGAATCATTACAGTTTCGGCCCCCTAAATTTATCCTTTCACCTGAAAGACTCATGGTGCAAGAGCTTGCATGGTTTTGGTTTAGCTCTGCCTACTCCTGATGTGCATCGTGTCTAGAAAAGCCTGCAGAGGGACGTCTGGGTGGTTTAGTCAGTTAAGCATCTGCGTTCGGCTCAGGTCATGATCCCAGGGTCCTGGGATTGAGCCCTGCATCAGGCTTGCAGCTTAGTGGGGAGCCTGCTTCTCCCTCTGCCTCTTCCCCTGCTTCTGCTCTCCCTCTCTCACTCACTCTCTCTCTTTCAAATAAATAAAAAATCTTTGGGGTGGGGGGAGAAAGAAAGAAAAGCCTGCAGCACCATTCAGCTAATCCCAGCCTCTCCTCTCACCATTCAGCTTATCCCAGCTTGTCTGTGGATAACAAAAAAGCAGAGGAAACTGGCCCCAGTGCTTCACTTCCCCAAGATGCAGAAAGATAACATATGCACCACGGGGTAAGTTCTCTTGAGGCAGTCACTTCCCATACAGCCACATCACCTCTGCTGCTTGACTGCCTGCCAGGATAACCTTCCTGTGGCTGCGGGTTTAGCGCCGGGCCAAGAGTGGTTTGGTGATTAAGCCTCTGGGAGCATGCACCCTGAGAATGAAAACCGAACTTCTTCTTTGTCTACTTTGTTACCAACAAGTGTTTGATGTGAGATTAAAACTGCCAAAAAGCTAGAAGGACTTAGTCAATATGTCCAAGAAAATATCAAGGAGACTCTTTGTTTGATGGGATGACTTTCACCCAGTGAAGAATGTGGTCTTCGAGGTTGTCTTGGGACTATATGTCATCAGTACTTGGAACCGGGCCGCATTTCATCAACCTGATGAAAGAAATGAAAATTGTCTCCTGTTGCAGCAGGTCGTCTTACTAGCTTTGAAAGTAAGAGATGTTAAGATGAACCCACAAAGAGCCTCACGACATTTAACCAAACATGCCAATTCTATCATATAAACACCAAACTCTTAACATGAAGAAATATCCACTAATTGAAACATAGAAAAATATTCCTTACACAGGAAATTTTAAATTTTAAGTAAGATAAGTGTAAAGAGGCAATCATATATATAAAAGCCTGGGTGACTGCTACGTGGCCTATTTCATAATGTAAAGGTGATTCTCTTTAATATACTGGAGGTAAATTAAGTCATTCTTTTTCTTTGGTGTTCAGATTTAATATCCTCTTACAGAAATTGAGCAAAACAGCTATCCCTGAAGGTTCATGAAATGGTTATTGTGACTTTCGGAAAAATCGTCTCTACCAAAATTTCTCAGATAGCACGAAACTCGACTTTATCCCTTAGAGTAAAGGCATGGATTCTAAGAAGAACCAACGACGTTTATGTTTCCTAACATCTAAACATGTTCCTTTATTCATCATGGAAATTGACCAAGGATTCTTGGGTCCGCTCTTAGGTAAAAATCTCATGAATACACAGAGGTATATTTCAGTTACCTATAATTTCACAAAACAGATAATAAAGTGTGAAATATTTCTTTATTTGACATGGGAAATATTTTTAGCACACCACTCATCACATGATAGAGAGTCAATAAATATTCCTTCTTTCCTTCATTTTGATTTTTCTTCCCTGGAGGTTTCCAGTACTATGAAAAATCAAGGATGCCATTTTCAACCTGAAGAGTTAAGTGAGAGATTCAACAAAGCAAGGTGAGGGAAATAACCAGCATTTTTTCATTTTCCTGAAATAGCTTTGTGCAGACCAATTCCCCCATGGAAAACAACTAGAACAGGATTAATCCATCTGAATTATTTGTTCAAAGGTATCAGAGAGCTAACAGGCAGGAGGACTGAGGGGCCAACATACTGCAAAGAAGGAGTATACAGAGGTGAGCCAACATTTACTGCCACTCTTCCCAAAAGGCATATGCTAATTCCTAAACAGCAGCTTCATAATGAAGAAATGGAACAAAGATTCTACAGTTTTTATGTAGCTAAGGGATAACACTGACATCAGGCATAACAGAAAGCAAGTAAAATATCCCAGGATATCAGTACAGGTGTGTTCATTTTGTATTCATGCAACAATTTGTACATGGGATTTTTGTACTTTTCTGCATGCATGTTATATATTCTACGCCAGTAGAAAATGTTAGTAAATAATAAAAGGAAAGAAGTTGAGTAGAAGGAATAAAGCCTTGTTAAAAATCAAGTTACTGAGCTATACTCTGTAGTTTATCCACTTTTTAAGAGTTTCCTCATATGAATTGGAAATTTGGATTGACTGACTAGTGATTTTGGTTTTCACTGGGGCATTGTTTCCTTGCTTCTTTGCTCTCTCCAAGGAGATAGGAGCGTGGACATACAGTAGAAGAAGGTAGACTTATCAGCCAACAAATTATTCTAATATTTGTTAGTGCAGTTAGGGCACAATTGGACCCAAATATACTCCCTCCCTGTTGGTTTTCCATTCTGCACAGATGGAATTTGTTAAGAAATTCCTTCTCCCCGGCACCTGGGTGGTTCAGTTGGTTATGCATTCAACTCTTGATTTTGGCTCAGGCTGTGATCTCAAGGTCCTGAGATCAAGCCCTGCGTCCACCAGGCTCTGCACTCAACAGGATGTCTGCTTGTCCCTGTCCCTCTCCCTTAGCTCCCTACAGCTCACATGCTCACTCTCTCTCTCTCTCAAATAAAATCTAAAAAAAAAGAAAAGAAAAGAAATCCCTTCTCTTGTTTTCTAGTCCAGACAAAATGCTGCCATTGCAATTGAAAGAGGACTTCAACCACCTCCATTTTGATCTTAGTTTGTATTTGCTAATTGCACAAATTCTTCTTTCCAGCTAATCTTCCAAATCTAATCTTTGCTCAGTGACCCTGAGGGCAAAGCATCCCCTGATGGGGATGGAAGCTAGTCTTCAAAGAATGAGCACTGCCCTGAGCCAACTGCCCTGAGCCCACATGATTGACCCCTAGACAGAGATCATCGTGGCTTTTACTGCCCTGCTACTTGTACCCACCTATCTTTGTCTCACATTTTCCTTATATAAACCCAGAAGTATTTTCAATGCTTCGGAGGCAGTGTTTGAGATATTAGTCCACTGTCTTCCCGGTGTTGGCCTCATTGAAACAAATCCATTTCTTGTCTCACCACCACTCCAGCGCCTCTGGGTTTTGTCAGCAGTGAGTGGCTGAACCTGGTGTGTTTGGAACCCCAGGAGCCAGATGTTCTTGCAGCCCTGTGTGTGGCTGCAATTTTGGGGAGCCAGCTGGGAGCTGTGCTTTCTATTTGTCTAGTGCTCCCCCTCCCCCACTCCCTATGCCTTCCATAGTCCCCAGGATGGAGCAGTTGCCTAGGGCAGTGCACAAGGGCTCACTCATTCATTTTCTGAGCTAGTGGCTGTGACAGGTCAGTGTGAGCTACTTGTGGTTAGACCACCCTGGATGGGGAGGACAGAAAGGGAGTTTTTTGCAGCTTCTGAAACTTGTTTCGTTGCAAGGATGTTCTTTCTCTTTCACCCTGGACTGGCATCGACGGCTTTAACTACATTTGTGAAACAGAGAAATGAATTAGAAGAAGTACAGGCCCTAGAAGTTCACTCCAGGTAAGTTTCCCCCATAAGTGCACACCATCCCATCCTTCCTTAGTTCCCTGCTGTTCAGTTCTTTCCAACCATCTGTCAGGTTTTGTAACTCATTTGTTCAGGCTTGCATAGCTTGAGTTGTGGAAGAGGCTGTGGTATTGTGAAGGTATCCTGGGAAAGAGGAATGGATGTGATGTAAATGGGAAGCCAGGTATGCATTTGGGGATATCTCTTTTGGGGTGTGTGTGTGTGTGTGTGTGTGTGTACATGATGGGGAATGCTAATTCTATCTCTTCCCAAGGCTTCCTAGGAAGAACATTGGCTGATTGGTCTACCTTGAGTTATAAACCTTTGGCTAAGAAGAAAATGAATTTATTTACCACCACCTGGTCTATGTATATGTAAAGCTCAGAGGAAAGATGGCCACTGAGTGGCTCTCTTGGATTCCTTCCTCCCATTTGATTGCTTCCACATAGGGAGTTTTGGTTTGGCTCTCTCAGCTCATCTAGGAAGCCGTCAGCTGGTGAAGCTCTGACTTCTGGGGAGGAACCAGAAACTAAGAAACCATTTGGTTCAATCAGTGACTCCCCAGACTTTGGGGGATGAACAAATGCTAACAGAGGTACTCTGGGCTCCATTTAGTTACAGTTTTGTTCCTTCTGTGGTCTTTCTGAACTTTTGCCTAGATAGATGGGGAATACTCCCTCTGTTTCCAAAGAAGGTCCATTAGGGCATATTCTGACTAAATGGTGAAGAAGACTGAAAAGCAACTAGAGAAAAGACCTGTCTTGCAGGAAGAAGAGACAGGAGATGGGAGACAAAGAAATGTTACTCCAAACTTTGAATGCGCCTTCAGCCTTGTTGGCAGCACCCTTGTGTCTCTGCCTTCCCCTCCTCCTGTTCCCACACCGCGTCTCCGGCTGCTCTCGCACAGCCGCCCCTGTACCAGCCTTACCCCCCTCCACACCCTGGGCTCCTGCTCATCCCACCCTCACTAGCAAGGAGCCAAGAGCACCCCAAGCTGTTGGGCCACCTCCTCATGAGGTTCAAATGGAAGCATCTCCCAAATCAGCAGGCAGGAGCCAAAGTGCCCCCCTCGCCCCCCCACCCGCCCCTCCGACCTAAACTGCTCACTTGGGATTTCCCGATGGGAACCCCAGGGAAAACTGGCGGTGGGGAACAGAGTGACTTGTTAGTGGGCGCAGTGCAGCGCTTTCAGTACCGAAGCGAATCCGAGGTTGTTGGTTCAATTAAAATAGGCATGTCTTTAGAGTTACCAGCACTAAATATAAAACTTTCGTTCTATCAAGGTTTACCAAAGATCAAATAAGCTCATGTTGTCTCTGTTGCAATCTGTCAGCAAAAAGATGACTTAAAATGTTGGTTAATTTTGTTTTATAAATCTTTCATGGCTACTTGTTAAGAGACAGTAGGTTGGGTGGGTAAAAGGGTTTGTAGCTTTTTTTTTTTTTTTTCTTAAAATTTTATTTATTTATTTGGGAGAGAGAGAGCAAGAGAGCTAGAGAGCAGGAGCAGTGGGGTGAGGGGTAGAGGGAGAAGCAGACTCCCCGCTGAGCAGGGAACCGTCCGTGGGGGCTGGCTCCTGGTACTTCCAGGATTGAGAGGCAAGCCCAAGGCAGAGGCGTAACTGACTGAGCCACTCACGTGCCACTAGAGCTTTCAAAATCTTTGGTAACCTGAAACTTTGAAGTTTGGCTAAACTAAATGATAAATTGGGTTGAATTCATTGTATATCTAAGCCTTTTCCAAATAAGATAGAATACTCAAGTATCGATTACTGATTGTTGGTTTATCTGCTTTGGCTTCTTACTGGAGAGAAGCCGAGGATATGTGGGTCTGTTGGTAAACATGCTTGGTGCTTTATTTAAGTTGTTTTTTTAAAAAGCATGTTTCTAGAAATTATGAAATGTGTTCATAAATTTTCAATCTAAAGAATTCTGTTGTAACCATTCACAATTGGTTACTATTTAGTTTTCACTGGATACTAAGGTTTCTAATAGTAAAATTCTGATCAATGTAATTAAGACTGTTGGAAAATAATAAGGAAAACAACGCTGTATGTAAAGAAAATAAGGTGTGCTTTTGATTTAAAAAAAAAAAAAAAAGGTATGAGGAATGGGAATACATTTCTGTTGAGGGGAAGAGAAAGTAATTTTGTCCTAAAATGAGACTGGGTATTTAGAGTGAAAAGACTTAGGGAAAAGTCTGAATGAGAAAGAAAGTTGTAGAAAGTTTGTGAAAGTAAGTCTAGAAAAGAAGTTTATGCATGGTCGGAACTAAGATTGGAATGTGTGAGTTTTAAAACTGCAATAGTGTAAAATTGAGATTTAGCTTTTCTCTCTGTTGGAAGACCCAGTTTTCTTGGATTGTTGTTGATTTTGATAAAAATTATAAACAAAGCTTTTTCATTCTTTTATCTACCCAGAGAGCCAAAGTTTCTGTCAGGTCTTTGACCACTTAAGAAAGTTAAAACTTGTCAATATTAAAGGAGCTAAGTTCTGCTAACAGCTATATAACATTCTGCAGAATCTCTTATTGCAACCTTGGGTGAATAGATAAATATTAAGTTGTGTAATGATATGTAATTCTATTTAGGCATGCACTTTAAACCCTTCTGAGGGCTCAGTTGTTAAGCATCTGGGTCATGATCCTAGGGTCCTGGGATTGAGCCCCATGTCCAGCTCTCTGCTCAGCGGGGAGCCTGCTTCTCCCTTTCCCTCTCCCTGCTTGTGCTCTTTGTCAAATAAAAAATTAAATCTTTAAAAAAAAAAAAACCCTCTGGGGTTTTTAACAAACTTCCCAAGATTTGACATCGTTGAAGTCATTTTGGCTAATTAAGCTTGTTTATTTGGTATGGAAGTTACATGAGAAACATTGTCAAACCAGCAATAAATGTTGGGTTATACTGTATGGGTAAATGCTATAACTGTTCCAGAAAGTATAAGAAATTCCTCAAGTTTTCATGTATCCTGATATAAGGCCATTTCTTGACATTCTAATTATGGAAATGTTGTATATCGCAGATACAACTGGGTTTTCTTGTCAACAGTTCACTGTAATGAACTCTCATCAGATTTTTTTTTAATTTTTTAATTTTTTTTTAGTAATGTATTATTAGCCCAGGGGTACAGGTCTGTCAATCGCCAGGTTTACACACTTCACAGCACTCATGATAGCACATACCCTCCCCAATGTCCATAACCCAACCACCCTATCCATACCCACCTCCCCCCAGCAACCCTCAGTTTGTTTTGTGAGATTAAGAGTGTCTTATGGTTTGTCTCCCTCCTGATCCCATCTTGTTTCATTTATTCTCTCATCAGATTTTTAACAATGCCCATTTTTTAGTCTTTTGTCATTTATAGTTATTGTTCTGATGCTCTTAACAATAGGTTTCTTCTTTAAGGAGATTCATGGAAAGGACTTTTGACAAATATAGGTTTCTGCTATCTTTAAGATCATAAAACTTAAACTGGGTTGGAATTTCCAGAACTAAAGGAAAAGCTGCATCAAACAGAATGAGCATTAATAACATGGGACTTGATGAACTGAGGGAGATGATTATAGTTTTCTGACTCTTGTTTAAAACATTACTGGTTCTCTAATGTTTGCACTTCCAGATTTAAGGAGAGTTTCTCTTAAGATAGCTATGACTTACAGAAATATGATAAAATATTCTTTGTAAACCAATATAAACATTTAGCTTTTCTCCCTACCTGAACCCTTCAGAATTCAGAAACTCTCATTGAATATTCTTTCTTTCCTTTTTTTTTTTTTTTTTTTTTTAGATTTTGCTTATTTATTTGAGAGAGAGAAACAGAGAGAACATATGCAGGGTGAGGGACAGAGGGTGAAGCAAACTCTCTGCTGAGCAGGGAGCCCAATGTGGGACTTGATCCCAGGACCTCGGGATCATGACCCCTGAGAAGAAGGCAGACTCTTAACTGACTGAGCCATCCAGGTGCCCCAGTATTCTTTTGTGGCAAATGGTTCTCCTTGTAACAGGACACAATCAGAAATATTGGCTATTTTACCAAGGCTTTGAACTAGAATGTCATATTTGAGAGAGATATGCACAGACTCAGATATAACCAAATAGTTTTAAGGAATTAAGGTCTAATTTATGGAGCCAATAGAGCCCCCTTGGAAATGCTGGTCTGATTTCTTGCTTACAAAGTTCCTAGCAGCCTTACCAGGTGAGTAGAGAATGTCACTTCCTGGCAGGTGCAGGAAACATCAGGATATTTTGGGAACCTCAAGAAGAGGAATTCACCCAAATCTATGGAATTACAGGCAAATCTGATGGCAAGTATATGGTTTGGATTCTGGCCTTGAAAGGCTATTAGCAACAGTTGAATATGAAATTCCTTATAAAGAGTTCTAGCAAAGTAGATTTAAAAGAATTTTTATGGTCAATCACTATTCTTGCTGTGCTTATATAAGTAATTAGGTCAAGTCTGTTAAAACTAGAATCATTTTATAAGCAATTAGTGTCAATTTAGCTACCTTTGATGGAAATGAGAGTGATTTTGGAGAAAAAAATTATCTTTCAATAATACACGTTAGCGGATGTTAGATCCTAGCTCTGATCAACTGTCTTTGAAAGTTTGCTGTTTGCATATGAAACTGGGTTGGATCCTAAATTCCTCTGTTTTCCTTGAGTATCTGGCTGTGACTCTTCTAAGACTTCTAATTTTCTTTCATTTTCTTTATTTAAAATCACAAAGAACTAAAACCCTGTGTTTCCTGAAGGCTTGCAAACTGAAAGTAAACAACTTGAGGTAAAGTTTAGAGAAATCACCACAATAGCTCATGTATAGATAATCATAACTGCCTCTGTGGAATAATGAAAGGACCCATGGGCATATGATTAGTTGATCAGAGGGACAACAGAATGGACTCCCCCAAAATTATGCAACTCACCTCCCACCGGGACTGATTCTATGTGGCTGGCATGGCAAAATTGTTCCTTAAGAGCTAGAGCATAGTGCACTCAATGGGGTTAGCTATGGACTTGTGGAAGTAGGGGATGGTCCCATTTTCCTTTAGGACTGGATTGGATGATGCACTTGGGGATCCCTTTATCTACAGGGACAAGCCCTCTCCCACCAAATAGCAATTCCTCATAATTAGGATATGATTATAGCTAGACATCAGGCAAAGAGGGCTTCTTCATGGTTTTATCCTTTAGCCATATTTGTCCCAGGAACCACCTCTATTGATACAGAATGACAAGTAGAGGCTTTCACCAAGCATGCAAGTGGCCATCTTTAAACAAACCCAGCTTGTAGTCACCCACGGGTTCAAAAAGTTGTTTCCAAAACCTCAGTATCTTGCTTGCAACCCAATGAGGAACCTGTGCAGTGTTGCATATGTATTCCAAATTACTTTAAAAATGTAACTGAAGCCATGAAAGATTTAAACAAACACATCACTGCTATAGATGCCCTAGCTCTAGATCCTTTTAGCAGTGGTCTAAATTTTATTCCTTCCAGATGAAAACATGCCCTGCTAAAGCATTGTTATGTTTCTTGCCCTTTTTCTTTTTGGTTATTGTCTGACTTTTTCTGTTTCTGTTCGGACAGGAGCCCGTGCTACTCACAGAAGTGTGGAGATGCCCTCGCTGGGTTTCAAGAGAGACTCAAGAAATGAAGTTCTCATACCCTGTCAAAGTCTTCCATTCCAAAATCCCTATGTCATCTCTGGTCAGCAGGAAGTAGTTACTGAAGAAATGACCACTGTCCCTTTTCCTTCCATAGAAATGGAATGGTGTTTTGATAGTGGGGATTTGAAAGAAAACATCGACTACCTCCATTTTTACCTCAGTCTATACTTTCTAATTCATTAAGTTCTTCTCTTCAGTTTCTCTCTCAACTCAGGCAAAAAATCCTGAGGGCAAAGCACCCCCTGATGGAAACCAAAACTACCCCTCCCTCTCTGGTAAGCAATAAGGACTGGCTTAAGACAGCAAGATTTTTTTTAGTGGCAAGTGGCTCAACCTGGTCTGTTTGGGTCCCCCAAGAGTGGTGCTCTTGTTCATAAGGGAAAAACTGTACTCTAAGCTGGCTGACCAAACCAGTAAGTGAATTCCAGTCCCTGTCTCAAAGCCCTTCCAGGTTCTTCTTTCCTACCCCATGTCCCCCACGCACCAAAAGTACCAAGTACGCGGAAGTAGAAAGGTAAAAATTCCCCTCCTGCTTCTGCTCAGGGCTCAGATCTTTGGAGAGCACTTTACACTGAGCCCACCAGTGTTAAATAAACCTCCCATCCTCCAAAGTCTCTGAGTGCTGCTTGGTTCTTCCACCAGGATCCAGTCCAGGTTCCATAACATTTGGTTCCCTGACTGGGAAACTGAATTGCACTGGCTCATTGTTGCCACTGGTTTGGGGCAATGGTGGGGCAGTGACAGAACGAGGGGTCATAAGGGAGAATCTTCAGCAATCTCCCACCCAGTCACCTCAGGCTGGCTGCTTCGCTATTCCCATGCAACTCAAAGGAGATTTGGCAGGTGAGAACCTGGTCCTGACATCGGATTCTGGTAAAGCCTGGGGCCTCACGACCCAGTCAGGCCCACCATGAGGGTCAAAGGGGAGACTGATCACCTCCCAGAGACCTCTTAGAGGTCTCACAGGCAGGGACTCCTGGAAGGGGGGCGTCCTTCAGGTCAGAAACCCCCCAAAAGAGGGGACAGGAAGGAATTTCCAAAAGGAATTCCATAGGTCCGGGCCTCCCAGGGCAGGCGGTTGGACAGGAGGAACTATAATAACTTCTGGAGTGAATGCGTGAGTGAATGTACAGTTTGACCTGGCTTATGAGGAGGACTGTTTCTGTGGCTCTGCGGGCGGGCACACTTAGGTTCCCCAGAAACCTACAGAATCCCAGTGGGCCCTAACCTGTTTCTGTGGTGACCTCATGGGGTCTCAGGCAAGCCCCTTCGGGGCGCCAGTCCGGGGTTTATACAGACCCCCTATGGCCAAGAGGCACACAAGTCTCCTCAGGAGGGCAGACAGGTGAGCATCTGACTGGTCTCTCCTTTGGAGGGACGCCCACCCTTTGTTTGTCTTTATGCCAGTGACAAAGGGAGGGAACACACAAGGTGGACAAGAGAGCCCCCGGTCATCGTGGTAGAAGCTCCTCAAAACCCATGGTCTTAGACTGTATGCTCAAAAATTTTAAGAAGGGATTGTCAGGAGACTATGGGGTCAAAACATCTTCTGGAAAATTAGGTACATTATGTGAACAGGAATTGGCCACCTTTGGGGTCAACTGGCCCTCTGAGGGGCCTTAAGACCTACCCACAGTCCAGGTCATTTTCAAAATTCTGGTTGGGACTCCTGGACACCCTGACCAGTCCCCATATATTGATTTTTGGCTTCAGATAGCCCAAACTCTGCCCCCATGGGTCTGATTCTGTGCTAATAGGAAGGACCAAAGTAAGATATCTGTAACCCAAGTCAAGAAGCCCAAAGACTGTAAGGAAGCAAAGCCTTTCAGGGAAGCCCTGCCTGAGGGCATCAAGGACAGCAAGGGAAATGAGCTTTGCACAAGGATGAGCCCATCAAGAAGCGAGAACTGCAGTCTTCCTCTGACCCAGGGCCTAAAGCTGAGCTGCAGGGAGACAGTGCTCCTGCTTCTTCTAAGTGGCATGTGTGGGGAGAGACCTGATTTAGCAGCTCTAACAGCACACAGAAAACTTGATCCAGACAGAAACAGCATGTAAAATAACAGGAGCTTTCATCCTTACGTTTAAGGGCAGGGGTTGGTGCATCTGGGCAGCTCAGTCGGTTAAGCATGTGCCTTCCACTCAGGTCATGATCCCAGGCATCCTTCAGGACAGGGACTTTAAGGAATATTCCCACCCAGCTGCCAAAACTCCCTTTGTTTCCAGAAAATTCCCTGTCTGGCCCTACATGGACTGCCTATATCCCCATGTTGGTGGGAAAACATGGCATCTGCTCCTCTGGAGTGGATGAGCTCCTGAACCGGGAACCCTCTCTTTGCCCTCTGGAAGCCCTTTGTCTCTTCTGCCTCCCCACCCCCCTTCTCCTGTTTCTGCACCACCTTGGGTGCAGCCTGCATTACTGGGTTCTAGACTATCTTCAGTGCCTCAGGCACCATGGCTCCTCCCTTCACTGTCAAGGAGCAAGCAGAGCACCCCCTGGACCCTAACACCACCCACTCCAGATTTCCTCATGTGTCTCAGGTGAAAACGGACCATGGGGAGGATCCAGGTGGAGCATACTTCAGTGTTTCAGCTAAGTTTGTTGGTTTAATTAAGATAGACGTGTCTTTTAAGTTATTAGCAGTAAATGTTAACCTTTTATTCTATCAAGGTTTACTGAAGATCAAATAACCTCATGTTATCTCTGTTGTAATTTGTTAGCAAAAAGATGACTACACTGATGGTTAATTGTCTCAAAGTTTTCTTGGGTAATTGTTAAGACAGCTTTCAAAGTCTTTGGTAAACTAAAACTTTAAAAGGTTTGTATGGGTGATAAATGGAATTGAATTCATTGGACATCTAGGTCTCTTCCAAATAGAATAAAGTACTAAGTCATTAATTACTGGACATAGGTTTGTGCTTTTGACTTCTTACTGTAAAGAACTAAGGATATTTAAATCTGTTGGTAAACATGTTTTGTGCTTAATTGATTCATAAATGTGCCATCTAAAGAATTCTGTTGTAACAGTTCACAATTGGTTAATACTTAGTCATTACTGGAGACTAAGGTGTTTCTAAGAGTACAAAATTCTGCTAGCTGTAACTAAGACTGATGGAAATAAGGGAAACAACTCCATGTGGAAAAGTAGGAGATATGTAAGAAAGATAAGGAATGGGAATGAATTTTTGTTGAAGGTCAAAGAAGGTAATTTTGTCCTAAATGAGATGGCTGTTTGGAAAGAAAGGCTTGGGACCAAATCTGAATGCAAAGGAAAGTTGTAGAAGGTTTATGGAGGGAAAACTTTGGAACGGAATTTTAGATATGGTCGGAATGGACCAAGTTGAAATGAATGGATGTTTAAGTACATTGGTATAAGATGGAAAGTCTGCATTCTCTCTGTTCAAAAAGACAGAGTGTTCTCCAATTGTTGGTCTGCTCTTGATAAGAAAATGCAAATAGTTATTTTCTCTCTGACTGCCTAGAAAAACCAGTTTCTTTGTCTTGCCTTTATCAGGTCTTTAACATCCCTAATCCTATTTAGGCGTGTGCTTTAAAACTTTCTAAGGTTTTAACAAACTTCCTCAAGATTTGAATCATGAACAAAGTCTTGTGGGCTACTTAGGCTTGCTTGTTTGCTATGTAATGTTCTGATTCTGGCTATTGAAGTGTTATGTATCACAGAATAACTGAGTTTCCTTGTCAATCATATCATAGTGAACTCTCCTATGAGATCATTAACAATGTCCATTTCTGAAGTTTTTTTGTCATTTATGATTGTTATTATTGTCTTGAAAAATGAGTTTCATCTTCAAAGAGGTTCATATAAAGGATTTTTAGGACAATACAGGTATTCAGTATCTTCAAGATCAGAACTGAAATGAGTAAGAACTTCCAGAACTAAGTAAAAGCTACATTCAAACTGAATAAGAATCAGTAACATGGGACTAAATGAACTAAAAAGACAATTATATTTTTGTAATCCTCATTTGAAAAACATTGCTGGTTCCTTAATGTTCACACTTCCTGATTAAGGAAATTTAAGATTTCTATGACTTACAGAAACATGATAAAATAATCACTTGTAAGCAAATTAAAGCATTCAACTTTTCTCTCTATCTGAACCCTCTGAAACTCAAAACGTCTCAGTAAGTATTCCTTCTTCCATGGCAATCCTAGTCATTTACATAAGCTCAATAAGAATCTGTTTTCCTTGTGACAGGACACCACTGGAAACATTGGTTATTTTACCAAGGCTTTGACTGGAATGTCATATTTGAGAAAGACATGCATAGACTGATATGACCACACAGCTTTAAGGAATGGAGGTTGGCTTTATGAAATCTGGAACCATAAAACCCCTTGGAACTGTTGGCCTGAAACCTTGCTTAAAGAGTTCCTAGCATCCTCACCAGGTGAGTAAAGAATGTCACTTCCTGGCAGGTGCAGGACCCTCAGGATACTTTGGGGACCTCAGGAAGAGGAATCTGCCCAAATCTTAACAGGTTTTGCAGGCATGTCTGATGGCAAATACTTGGCTTGACTTCTGGCCTGGATTGGCTTCTAAAAGTTCAACCTAGAGATTCCTTATAAAGTTCCAGCAAAGCAGATACTAAAAAATCTATATGATCTTTCACTGTTCTTGATGAGCTTATGTAAAAGATTAAGCCAGATTTGTTAAAACTGGACTTGTTTTTCAAATAAATTAGTCCTGATTTGGGTATCTCTGGAAATGAGGGTTATTTTAGAGAGAAAATTTACATTTAAATAACCCACCTTTGTGGATGTTAAATTCTAGATTTAATTGTGTTTAAATGTTTGTTGTTTACTTAAGCTAGACAACTTGAGGTAAACTTCAGAGAAGTTATACAATAGCTCGTTTAGACAATCTTTTTGCCTTGCTTTTCATTCTGTGGGGACAATAATAATAGGACCCCATGGCACATGATTAAACAACTGGAAAATGGGATTGATTCCCCAACAATTGTTTAACTTATCACCTTGACCAACTCCATGTGGCTGGGATAATGAAATCATTCCTTAAAAGCCAGAGCCTACCCCACTCCATGGGTTAAGTATGGACTTGTGCAGATAATGGATGACCCCACTTTCTTTATGATTGGATTGGATAATCTACTTGGGAATGCCATTAACCTCTTGATAAGTCTTCCCTCACTTGCCAGTGATTCCTTGTAGTTAGGATATTAATGCTTTACCCCAAAAAGGTCTTTCTTAATGTTTCATCACTCACAGTCATACTTATCCTAGAAGCCACCTCTTTTGAGGTGTACTTGCCAACAAAGGCTTTAGATAAGCACATAACAGCCCTCCTGATTTAGAGCCTCAAAGCTCTTTATGGGACAGTCCCTGATTGTAATGACTTCACATCAGGTCCAAAGTGTCTTAGAGACCAAAGGCCACCAATGGATGATGGAGGCTGACTTATTAAATACCAGTCTATACTTATATATATGCCTGAAATAATACCTAAAACCTGTCAAACTTTAAACCCATCTGCCTTTATGCCTGGACCTGAACATCATACTTCTATAGAGCATGACTGTTGGAGGTCATTGATCTTGTTTATTCTAGTCAACTGGATTTAAAGGATTGCCGCAGCTATAATTCACCTCAAAGGCTCCATGGCAGGCCACCCCCTGTAATAAGCAGGCTTAGGGGAGACCTTGAACAGACTGGAAATTTAGAACTGCCCCAACACCTGCAAGTCCAGGGAAAAACTCTTAAAGCATATTTTCTGAGAAGCTTTAGAAAGGACCCCCTCAAACCACAGTGGACAGGTCCCCACACTGTTGTTCTAACCAGCCCTACTGCCCTCAAGGTCTCAGGTGTTATCCAGTAGGTCCACCACTTTAGAGTAAAGAAGTTTCACCAGTTGGATGAATCACACCAGTGGGAAGCCCAGCCAGACTCTAGGGACCTGCTCTGGCTCCACCTTCAGTGAGACCCCACCAACTGATGGACATCTGTTTGCAGTGGTCCCTGGCTATCATTGGCACGATATCTCTCACCTCAGGAGTCTGACTTTATGTTGCTGCCCCTTCTGATTGGACTTTCTCCCAGAAACTTCTTATTGTTATTGCTTATTAGGCAACCTTAGGAACCTTAGGATGGATTACTAAGTTCATAGAAAACACTGGTATGAGATGAGCTGCCCAGATATTAGCCTTGCAGGGCTATTGGTCCATAGTAGATGATAGTGATACCCTCTAAACTAGGTGTTAAAAGGAGCATCAAAGGGGGGAATGATAAGGGAAAAACTGTACTCTAAGTTGGCCGACCAAACCAGCAAGGGAATTCCAGTCCCTGTCTCAAAGTCCTTCCGGGTTCTTCTTTCCTACCGTGTGTCCCACATGCACCAAAAGTACCAAATATGCAGAAGTAGAAGGGACTAAATTCCCCTCCCTCCTTGTGCTCAGGGCTCAGACCTTTGGAGAGCACTCTCCACTGAGCCTGCTGGTGTTAAATAAACCTCTGATCCTCCAAAGTCTCCAAGCGCTGCTTGGTTCTTCCATCAGGATCCAGTCCAGGTTCTGTAACATTATAACCCTGAGCTGTGGTTACACGATGATGGCTAATAACAATTATTGCTCATAAAAGAATGTACTACAGAAATACATGGATTTTTGAAAGGACAAGTCAATATTAAGGAAGCAAAATTTTTAAAACAAAGTTTTGGAAAGACACTATGGATAAACTTTCTGTACCTTTAAGAATTTTAAGTTGGGGTGAAGAAACTGAATAAATTTTCAATTATTTCCTAGAACAAATAGATGATTCTTCGTGGGAAAAAACAAGCACAAAAACAACCATGACGTCTCCTTGGTTTTATTCTATGTGGTATCTCTCCTGATCAGATGGGGACCCCCAAATGTGGAGTGATGATGGGGTGGAAGCTGGTGGTGTTGGGCAATGAAAGGATTGACCCAAGGTAGAGCAAAAGAGGTAGACACTTACTGAATACACCACAAAGGAGATGGAGTGTGGGGGGAAGAGGAGGATAGGACAGCAGAGGAGAGACTGTTTGTAACAAGGCGGTGGTCAGGGGCTACATTAAAAGCTAGAAGGTAAGGAGGAGGTATGCGGCCATATGGAATTTTCCTTTTTTTTTTTTTTTTAACTGTGCCTTGTTGTATATAGCCCATGGATTAGTTAGGGCCTCTGGATATTTTGAGGTGGGTCGCCTGGTGGCCTGTCTGTACTCAGCTAGGGGGTCGCTGTGGGCCCTTTTGCCTTGATCAACCTTCTGTTACTCAAGCCTGTTGTCTAAAAGTGGCCTCTACATCTAGACCAACTTCAGCTCTTAATTTGATTTTGACATTCACCGTTTATGATGTTTATTTTTCTACTTGTTTAGCAATTGCAGTATTAGGTACAATAAAATCAACTAAAGACACAGCAAATATAATTTCCATTCTGTCTATATATGAAATCTGTTAGTTTTCTGCTTCACTTTTTTTGGCATATTTTTTATTTTTATATGTTTTTTAAAGATTTTATTTATTTATTTGAGAGAGAGAGCATGAGAGGAGAGAGGTCAGTGGGAGAAGCAGACTCCCTGCCGAGCAGGGAGACCGATGCGGGACTCGATCCTGGGACTCTAGGATCATGATCTGAGCGGAAGGCAGTCGCTTAACCAACTGAGCCACCCAGGTGTCCTTGGCATATTTTTTAAATGCAGCCTCACTCACAGGAGTCCCCTTGGAGCTAGAATACATAGTGATATATGGCCTTCTTAGTTGGTGTTTTGAACATGACTACCAAGCCAACCTTCAGAAATTTTTGTCAATGTAAGTCAATTCTATGGTAGAAAGAATAGCGAGTTCAATCCCTTTCATGGTTATAATGGAGGAAAGTTTAAGAGAGTAGAAAAATGGTTGTCTCCCCGACACAAATAGAAGAAAACCCTCTTTGACCTCTTCTTTGACCTTCCTCTCAAAATAGCCTTAAATTTTACACAAAGTTGCAAGAATCCATCTAAGGACTGCAATCCCTGCAAGGAGTCATTGTTTCTTTTTAAGAAGTTCGGAAAGATGGTTGAATTTCAACTGTGGGTTGCACCCATTCTCTTCACCCTTGAAGGCTATGTGTTGGAATTTGCCCATGAACTTAAGGTTGCTCTGTTAGTGTACCTGGGCTAAAGACAGGAGATCTTCTCCGATGATTTCAAATTTTCTACATACTTTGTCTACTGAAGTTTGTGATAACCAAAGATACCATCCTGGTAACAAAGAGTTTATTACTGTGTATACATGTGAAGCCCAGCTCCTGTGGCCTTGGAGAACTGTTTAACATCACTAAATTCAGTTTCCTTCTCTATAAAATGAGGATAATATTACATATTTCATAAAGCTGAAAAATTAAAGGACGTAATGCCTGAGAAGCACTGAACATAAAGTATAGTAAATACTCAATTTATATATTAGCTCTTATAAGTGATGAGGCTGAGTGAGAAGATTTTTTTTTCTGTCATATGTGTGGTACTCAATGCTATTTTATGTTTTAAGGGCAGAGAACCTATTTTAGTCTTCAGTGGTTCAACAAAATAAATGTTCAAAGAATTGAAAACTACTTCTCTCAGAAGTCTCAGTTCTTATACTGTGGAATTCATTTTTAAAGAGTCTTAAGACCTTGCCAATGAGTACGTTCTTTGTCACAGTATTGATGTGGTTCAGAGTGGTAGGTTTGGAGCCGATGGCCAAGAAAGAATTCTTGAGGTATCTTTGGTGCAAAAAGATGATTTTATTAAAGTACAAGGACAGGACCAGTAGGCAGCCAGATATGCATTCTAAGTGTGTGGGGTGACTTATTATATAAGATTTTCTATCCTATAGAGGGGAGGGTGATGTTAGGGTCCCAGAAGACTGAGTCCATAGATTTCTGGAAGTTTGGCTATTGATAAAATTGCTTTTTTCTTGCAAATCATTAAGACAGTTGCAAACTGATGGGGACTCCCATCCAGCCTGACTGGGCTCTCTGTCAGTTAACTATTTGTTTCTCCCTTTCCCTTGTTCTAGGGCAGCTGGAGTGCCTGAGGAACAACACACAGATCCCCTCCCTGGGGAGGGCATGGCTATCTGGGGTGTTAGCTTGTGCTTCCCAGTCAGCTTGCCTTGGGCTCCCTAGTCATTATCATTTTGTTTTTAATTCTCTAGAGATTGTTAATACAAAACACTGCATTTCAGAAACTTCAGTGTTGAGATGATCAGTGTGATTACGAAAAAACAGTCACCAAATTACAAAAAGTTCAAGGAGCAACTGAGTGGCTCAGTCAGTTAAGCAGCTGACTCTTGATTTCAGCTCAGGTCATGATCTTCAGATCTTGAGATCCAGCCGTGTACTGGGCTCTGCGCTCAGTGGGAAGTCTGTTCAAGATTCTCTGTCCCTCTCTCTCTGCCTCTCCCCCCGGCTCATGCCACATGCTCTCATTCTCTCAAATAAATAAATCTTTTTAAAAAAGTTCAAGATAAACAACTAGAATTTTTCTTTCCTTTTTCTCCTAACATAAATTTCAAACTTCTAGACATTCTCTTAAAATGTCTGTTCTGTTAATAAAACAAGAATGTTCCTCATCCCATAAGAAGTAAATAAATTTTAGTAAAAATGAAAAACTAGTTTGCTGCTCAGAGTAATTTACATATTAATTGACAATTGTATTAAGCCTTTTGCCATCATTCGTGCTACAAAATATTCCTTAATTCAATGCACACAATAATTACAATACTTTACAATAATTATTCAGTTTTAATAGGGAATAAATCATGTGTATGTTTCTGAACTTGTGTCTTTGGAACTAAGCCATATCAGTAGTCAAGCTATGCAAGATGGTCTCAGCTCATTATCAGCAAGGCACCAACTGAGTATAGCGGCTTTGGAAAGAGACTCGGACAAGTGAGCTCATTTCCCTCCTTTCTCCAGTGTCACTACCTGAGTCCCAAGCTTGTCTAATTGCAAAGGTAACTCACCCCTGAATCCCACAATTCACTTGTAATTAACCTCAATCTCCTATTTGACCCAGCTTCCTTTCATTTTCTCAATACAATTAATTTTTAATTTCTATATAATGTCTCCATCCGTTACTTTCCCAATCCCTCTCCCACTTTGTTCTATACTGCCCACTCTCCATGGCAAGGCCCTCATTTCCCTTGCATTTAAATTCTCTTCAAAAGGCCCCAAAGAACCAGTATTCCCTGACTCATTCTTAAAGTTGCATAGAGATCCCTGGGCCACAGAACTCAGAGGTAGGGGTATCCATAACCCAAGTTCTTGCAGAGTCACTAATGCATGTGCTATATTAGAATGAGGATCCCTCTGTTTTACAGAGAATTTTCAGGAAAGACTTTATAACAATATCAGTACCAAATTGTTGTTTTGGAATGTGATGGTTGAAATCAAAATATCTCTGCCATCAGAGATCTCAGTTCTGATCCTGACGTGGCCATTGCTTATTTTGTTTCTGCTCATGAGTTGCCTTGTTTGTAAGGTAAGGAAACTAGAGTATATGGTCTCTTTCAGCCTTAAAATACTATGCCCAAAGGTTAGAATTTATGGATCAGCTATAAATCCAAGTGATTTTAATGTTTTAAATATTATTCAAGCCCTGTTAAATTTCTAGGAGGCTTTATTCTTTTATCAATCCCATCTCTGCCTATATCAATTATGGAAAAGTCATGCCTACATTGGATGTATAATTTCATTATGCCTTTTTAGAAGCATGTTTCTCCTGCACAAATCAGAGCATACAATAGATGGTCTGAAGGCTTAAGCACAAACTGTAGTCATTTCATAAACTTTTGAAAGAACTGTGCTCTAACATGATAAAGCACAGCTATTCCAAAAATCTTAAAGCAAGACAGCCCATTTCCTTAGTCTATTTGTTGTGAAATTGGTAGTTAGTTCAAGTAGGAAAGCATGAAGATTGATTTAGGTGTATCCCAGGCCAGTGGTTTGCTAAGTGTGGTCAGTAATCAACCAACCCATTCTTCTAAATGTCTCCAGGCAGTATCTTTATGAGCATCTGCCAGCATCTGTCAGCAAGCAAAACCAGAGTTAAGTTGTATCTCCTAGCAAAAATGTATGGTGTGCCTGGGTGGCTCAGTCATTAAGCATCTGCCTTTGGCTCAGGTCATGATCCCAGGGGTCTGTGATCAAACCCAGCACTGGGCTCCCTGCTCAGTGGGGAGCCTGCTTCTCCCCCGTCTGCCTGCAGCTCCCCCTGCTGTCTCTCTCAAATAAATAAATAAATAAATAAATAAATAAATAAAGTCTCACAATAAAATCTGACTTACCATTTGCAGTCAGTACTACTGGAAAATTATATCTGACATTCAGATGAAATAAGATCCTCGGTTGAGTAAAAAGGTAATTAACATGCAGAAAAGAAAATGTGTATAAGAGATGTAAATTTTTTTTTATTTGGAGTAATGAGATCTTATGGTTCTTAGGTGAGATTAAGAATTCATATTTGCATCTCTAACTAGAGTGTTTTTCCTAGACTGTCCTAGTTTAAGGAAACATCTCCTACTCCAGAGAAACAGGTTTGTGGCAAGAAAATACAATTGCCTGATATATATATATATAGACTCAACCTTGAGTTACTTTAGGGAAACCTGTGGTCTTCATCTCACTTTCTTGAGCTATTAAGTGATTTGATAGCATGAAAAAGGTGCTATAAGAACTGAAAAGTATATGGCAGAACAAACAATATAGTTACTTAAAGAATGGGCTTTCTTGTTTTGTATGTCCTCCTTAATCTGACATTATTACTGTGAATAAAGAAGTCCTCAGATAGAGGTAAAATCTTCATGATATTAAAATATTAAATATAAAGAGAAAAAAGACAAGTTTTGCTGCTTCAAAAATTTTTATTTTAAATTGCAATTTTACTTTTCTTTGATAAGTAACCTTGTAGAATTCTCAAAGTAATTTCAGATACATTCAATACTAGGGAGATTATAATATATTTGACAGTTATTCTGAAGAAGTCAAGGTTCTTGACCTTTCAGTTTTTTAAATTCATTTATATGTGGTCTGAAATGGTCTTTTCAGAGTACAACATTGATTAAAAATAATCAAAGTGTAAAGATTCAATTCCATCCTTTCATATCAAGAGCTACAGCATTCTCATTTGTAAAATTAAATCATTCACTCAACAAGATCCATTTGGCCTGTATTGCATGTACCATCTTGAGTACAGTGTAAGAATGTGTTCATTAACTTGCCCTTTCAAATATTTAATTTCTTGAGCAGAGAAGGATTCTACATTGTGTCCTCCAAGGACACAGTAAGAAAAGATGTGTACAATAAATAGATAAATAAGTAATAAGAAGCCCTCAGATACATTTACAAGTTACATACAAGCAAAGCTTTCTGAGTAGTTAGAAGATTGCCTATGATCATAGTCCTGCCGTTGCAAATAGACAATAGTCCCTATTGGCCAAAATGTCATACCACATATTTGGCTCTTGGGGAATTCTACTCATGTTGCTCTTTGAAGCAGAGGTGCCGGCTTCTCTTGAGAAACCTACTTCATGGCCTCAATGAACAAGAGTAGCTCTTCCTCCAAGGAGTCTGTCCTTGAAAGAAGATGAGGGATTAAAGCCACTATGAAAATCAAATCAAAAAAAGGCTTATTTTGAGGACTAAGTATGCTATTTTATGAAATACCATTTTGTCAAAATCCTCTAAGAGGAACTAGTACCTAAAATTATTCTTCTGGGCCACTGCATGAGGACACCTGAGTGAATGGGTTTGTGGGTGCCGAACCCAGGCCCACATTCCTCTTAGTGATTGATGAGTTAAGAGGCCCAGTCTGTACAAGCAGGCAAACTTTTTCTAATTTACACAAAGTAATGACATGAGCTACTCAGACCTTGTTTATTGTGGACTAAACAATAAATTCCACAAGCCTAACAGATTCCATATAGTACAATGCCAACTCCAAATGGAAAACAATATAGGCCTCTACCCTTTCAAGGAAATAGAGTCCGTGGATGAGGTCATTTTGTGTTTCCTACCCAAAGACCAGAAAAGAAATATGACAAGTGTATTGAGTACATGAATGTGCTTATGAGACATGTTAAGCTCCTGTCCTTTGTTCTGGGCTTTCTTTTATCCAGTGAATGAGAATTCACAACTGGAGTCATCAAACAATAGTTAGAACACACCCTTATTTGCATGTCATTATAAACTTGTAGGATGCCATGTTTTAATGTATCAAACCAGTGTAAAACTAACAAATTTTTGTTATTTTCTGTTGTTGTTTTTTAATAATAGCCATGCTAATGGGTATGAGGTGACATCTTACTGTGGTTTTGATTTGCATTCCCTAATGATTATTGATGCTGAAGCTCTCTTCATAGGCTTATTGTCCATTTGTATATCATCTTTGGAGAAATATCTATTCAAGTTCTTTGTCCATATTTTTTTATTCAGGTTATTTTTTATTATTGTTGAGTTGTGAGAATTTTTATATATTCTGGATATTAAGCCCTTATCAGATGCATGATTTGAAAATATTTTCTCTCATTCTGTTGCTTTTGCACAATTATATCCTTTGATGCACAGAAGTTTTTAGATTTGATATGGTCACATTTGTCCACTTTTGCTTTTGTTGTCTGTGCTTTTTGGTATCATATCCAAAAAATCATTGCCAAACTCATATCATAAAGGTTTTCCTTTGTTTTCTTCTAAGAGTTTTATAGTTTCAGGTCCTACATTTAGCTCTGTACTCCATTTGAGGTAATTTTGTATATAGTGTCAGTCCAGTTTCATCCTTTCGCATTGGGTAACAAGTATTGGTGGACATATGGAGAAATTAGAACCCTGTGCACTATCAGTGAAATCTTAAAATGGTATAGCCATTATGGAGAACAATATGGAAATCCCTCAAAGGAATGAAAAAATAGAATTCCCATATGATCCAACAGTTCCACTTCTGGGGTTGTAACCAGAAGAATTGAAAGCAGCGTGTCAAAGAGATACTCGCACATTTGTGTTTACAGCAGCTTTATTCACAATAGCTCAGAGGTAGAAGAAACCCAAGCGTCCACCAACGGATGAATGGATAAACAAAATGTGTTGTATACATACGATGGAATATATTCAGCATTGAAGAAGAAGAAATACTGACACATGCTACAACATGGATAAACCTTGAGGACATGATTTTAAATGAAGTAAGTCAGTTACAAAAAGACAAATATTGTATGATTCCACTTATATGAGGTATCTAAAGTAGTCATATTCATTGAGACATAAAATAGAGTGGAGGTTGCCAAGGGCTGAGGGAAGGAAGGAGCAATAGGGATTTTTTGTTTAATGAGTATAGAGTTTCGGTTTTGCAGGCTTTGCTGAAGATCTGTTTCACAACAATGTGAATAAATCTAGCATAACTGAGCTGTATATTTAAAAATAGTTAAGATAATAAATTTTACATTATGTGTTTTTAATACAATTAAAATTAAATATATATATTTATATATGAGATATATATAGATATATATATATATATATATATATACACAAAATTGTATAACATAGCTGCTCAAAGTTACCTTGAAAGGTTCAAAACAATACTTTTACCAAAGGGTATCATTTTATGATTTTTGAAATGAAAGAGTAAGATTTAGAAAATGCAGTGAGGAATAAATAGAAAACTCTGTCCTTTTACAAGATCTAAAAACTTAATTTTTTTTTGCATTTTTTGAATTTCAGATCCTAAGCTGCCATAGATATTAGATTACTAACAAAGTAATAATATGATGTTAATGATACGTGACAGTTTTGGAGGTAGCTTTTAAAAAGATCTTATTTTCCATAGGTCATATTAAATATTCAATAATTATCTTACTAGGTTACTTCATAAGAGAATAAAACAAAATTATTCCAGCTCTTAGGAATGGTCAGGTTAATTTTCCTCATTAAAAATTATAGATACTGACCTCAGATAGGTTAAGAGTCCCCAGTTTAGCAGTTTCTAAAATCACTGTTTCTAGCAGTCAGATATTAAGTATATTAATTTTGCCTACCCTCATTTTCATTATCTGTAAAGTGGGGATAGCTTTCTCAGTATTAAAGTAGATAAGATAATCCATGTGATGCTTAGTAGAGTAATTTGGACTGTATTAAGAAAAAAGTAATATGGGAAATGGGAAATTACTGGCTGGAACTGATGGCTTTCCACTTTTGGTAGGCTGTTTTCAATTGTGCCTTAGATATGGTAGTCATCAACAATAGTGAGAGCCCCAAAGAAAACTTGATAAAGAAAAAAACTCTTAAAATGGAGAATATCTTAAAGAGAAGAGGACTTAGAAGATTCTAAATTCCAAGTGAGATGATGACTTCTCTTGATGTGGTCAATTTCCCGCCATGTACATGTAAGAGGCATCAAGATGTTAATGTGGTTTGGGAAAATTACACGCAGAATGTTATTCTGTATAAAAGGATGCCAAATACTGGTTGCTAACAGTAACCTTAAATGTCTTTTGGAATCTTAATGTCTAGTTTTACATGCCCTTCAAATTGGGTGGAGAGAGTTGTATTTCTGTAGGGTTTTATTTCTCCGATGGGGGGGAAAAAAAAAGAGGCCTCTGGATTAATTTGTGATGTGAAACTCATCCCAAATGGGTGGGGGTGGGGGTAGTCAATGAAGCCCTTAGGTAAGTTTTCTGCTATTAAAGTGTAAGACAATAAGGCTATTGGTAGAAAGAACAAAGTTCACTGATGTATGTTACGGAAATTTTTTAAAAATGTATCGTTAACACATATATTTAAACACTACTCCCAGCAGAACAGTAATAAAACAGTTCAGTTCCTTTGGTTTTGCTCTAATGAGGATCTATATCCGAGCATTATAGGAAATGATATCCCTGGGATTTTTGGCATTTCCTCAGCCCATACTAAGTATTTTAGCATGGTCAGGAGGCCAGATTATAAAATAGACACAATGGTTTTTAGCCTTGTCATAATTTATTTTTCCTGATGAGGATGCTTGATTTTTCTTTTTACAGCTTAAGATTTAAAAACACCATGATATCAATCATTTGATCTTCCATTATCATTGTAGATTATTGTTCTTAAAGTCATGAGACAGTCAATGGGCTTTTCAAAGTGATGGGTGCAAGCTTCCGGTCCTTAGGGTTATTTTGAAATTTTAGGTTTCTTTACACTGTCCGTTCAAAACCATGTTTTGAATAAAAAAATGGATGACTAGGCAAATATTATTTTTTTCTAGTTTGTTCATTCAGCCCATCAGTGTGTTTGAACTGCACCTGCCCTCACCTTCTCCCTTAAGGATGTCTCTGTCCTAATCCCCAGATCTATGACTATGCTGTGTGACGTGGTAGGAAATAAGGAAAGAGGAAATAAGATTGGAGATGGAATTACGGTTACTAATGAGCTGACTCTGAGATGGAGAGATTATCCTGGATTACCCGCGTGGGGCCAGTAGAATCACAAGGGTCCTTAGAAGTGGAAGAGGGAGGTAGAAGAGGGAGCATCACAGAGAAGGCAGTCTGACATCACCAGCTGTGAGGATGGAGGAAGGGGCCAAAACCCAATTAATGTGAGCAGCCTCTAGAGGGTGGAAAAAGCAAGAAACTGATCTCCGCTAGAGCCTCCAGAAGAAACCCAGCTTTCCTGACACCTTGTTTTGAGCATAGTGAGATGCATTTTGGGCTTCTTGCCTCCTGAAAGGTAAGATAGTAAATTCTCATTGTTTTTAAACCACTAAGTTTTCAGTCATTTGTTGCAGCAATAACAGAAAACTAGTGCAGTCAACAACTATTTATTGAGCATCTACTCTGGCCCCAAGGAGGTAGGTCCCTCAGGGTCTGAGCAAAAACTATAAGGGCTTTGAGGGTGGGATCTCTAAAGAAGGCTGTGGGGCTGGAGAGGAAATGTGAGGCTTTTCTAGGAGATACCATTTAAGTTGGGGACAGGTGTCTTTTCATCTGTTCATCTTCATGCTTTCAGGAGTTGCATTCCTCTCTCAGAAAACCGGCATTTTCTGCAGAGGAGTTTGTTCCATGGACATACTTGCCTTTAGAAAAGTAAATGAAGTCTCCAAATATGGGATTTCCGGCATCCAAGTAATTAGACTTGGTCTTTTATCATTTAGCATCTCTTGAATGAACAGAAAATTGATTTTGTGCCATTCAATAACATTTGATTTCTACCTGGAAGGATCAGATAAAGTACATTATAGATTTCCTTCTGCTGCCCTCCATTTTGCTCCCTGGGAATGTGACTATACCCCTGCAACTGCTCATAGGTCCTCTAGCGAAGAAGGAAGGTCCTGCCCCGCAGCCAGGGAAAGTGTTTGTGGAAATGGCAAGAAAGAATGAAGACTCACAGGAAGCTCACCAAAGCAGGATCTTAGGAGACACAAAAATATAGTACATGAGAAAGCTGAAACACACCTGTTACTCATCACACAACATCGGCATCGTCTTCCGTAAGCTTTATGTTTATGTTCTACTATGAACCTGATTCAGAATACCTTTATTTGTGATTATGTTTGTCTGAAACTTCAAGCTTTTTGTTGGTTTGTTTCTCTATTTTTCTTGCCCTTGTTTTTAAAGGCTACAAATTTTTTTAAAAATGTGCTCAGGCAGTATGCTGCAGCGGAAAGGGCAGCTGCTTTGGCCTCAGAAGTCCTGTGACAATACAGCACCACCATCTACTAACGGAAAAATCCAAGACAGTTTTCTCAAGTGAGACTTCTGTCTCAGTGTCCTCCTTTGGAAAGTGGGGGTGGTAATAAAAGCACACAGCTTGCAGGGTTGTTGAATGTATTTCATGCACATGAAATACAACGTATAAAAACCTATGACAAGGGTGACTGGGTGCCTCAGTTGGTTAAAGATCTGCCTCCAGCCCAGGTCTTGATCTCAGGGTCCTGGAATCGAGACCTGCATCCGGCTCCCTGCTCATCAGGGAGTCTGCTTCTCTGCCTCCCTCTGCCCCTCCCCCTGGTTCGTGCTTGCTCACTCTCTCTCTCCCCGCCTCAACTGAATAAATAAAACCTTAAAAAAACAAACAAACAAACAAAAAAGCGAAACACCCTATGACAAGTAGGAAGTATTGAATAAATGGTAGCTTGATGAGTGAATGGCAGCTAATAGAGCAGTGAGAGGTCACTGCATTTAGGCGATCTGGTCCTTCCTACTAGTTAGTTGTAGACCATCAGTTTCCCAGAAACTAGGCTCCTTCATCTCCAAAAGAGAAATAACCATAGCTACCTCATAGGCTTATTGTGAGACTTAATTAGGCCATGTATGTGAAAGCATGGTGCCTTGCTTAATTTTAATTGAAAAAGAATCTGTGTAGTAAATGTTATAATTATTTGGCTGGTTTACACACACACAAAAACACACATACACACACACACTCATACAGACAAAATAGGCCTTTTTATCCAATGTTAACATTTTTTCATCTACTGTCAATATCACTTATCTGACTAGGGCCCAGAGTTGTACATCATGATTGATAATATCTTATAAATACAGAAAATGTCTTAAGATCCTCAGTAGTTTTTAATCTTTCACAAATGTTTATGAAACAGTCTTATGCACAATGTGAAAGGATGCAAGTCTCTCCTTCTGCTATAGGACGACTGGTTTTTCTTGTGGGGTTTTTTTTTCCCCTCATTAGTCTTCTTCTGTCTCCTTTTGAATTCTGAAATAAATGTGTCTTCCAATTTGTGGTGAGAGCATAAATCCAGATTTCATCTCATGGCTCTGAGAAGGAATTAGGTTTTGCTTTTTGCCGAATGCAAAGTGGAGCTCACGTATCGAGCAGTTGATATTGATGAAGTAGCATTTTGTCTCATTACGTGGTAGCGTAGAGCTCACTTAATCTTCCTCAGCGACCACTGCTGATGGAAGGAAGGTAAACGCTGCCGCTTGGCATAGGCTGTGGCTCAGATCATGGGACCTGGCCACCTCCCTGCTGCTCCAAGGCCTAAAGGGAGGGAAAGTCCAGGGCCTGCGCGGCACTTCATCATTTGTATTGAGAATGTGTCAAGTCCTGTCTGCCACTGCCAGCTTCTTTTGTTGTTTTAAATCAAACACTCAGCCTTGGGGAAAACACTCAACCTTAAAATACCTGCCCTGAAGAATTGTCACTTTCATTTTAACGCCCGATCCCCTTTTTGGGTATGTATTTGGGAAGACAGAGTCTTTGAATATTCTGAATATCTGCTTTCAGAGAACACTGAGGAAAGAGGCCTCTATTTAAACAATAAAACACATAGTTCAGTTGGGTTGGAATGTTGTTTCAGGCATGGCCAAGCAGCTCAGACCACTGTGGTGGTTCCCAGAAAGGAAGCGTAGCCCGCTGCTCCATCATGTGTCAACCTGGAGATAAGGACTCTTCTCAGCTTCTGACTTGCACAGAAGCCTTCGTGTGCTTTCTCTGCACACTCTACTTCCACAATTAGCCTGGCAGCAACAGCACACAAGGCACATTTTCAAAGGAAGCTTGTGATTTGGGGGGGTTGGGGGGCGGGGAGCGGAATAGGATAAGTGAAAGATAAGAACCAGTCAGAGGAATTGGAGGAAAAGTTGCAACATCAACCATACCAGACCTGAGATCTCAGTCCCCTGCAGATTCCAGCCCCTTCTTGAAACAAATGCTTACACCATAATTAAATATTTCTCAGTTGCTTTAAACTCCAATTTCACAGCCCATAGAACCTGCCATATCAATCCTGTGAACTTTGGCTTTATAGAGCAAGGCTTCTGAGCTCCCTCTACTCCCCCATTTCCAACTTCTCCCCTCTGTTGCTCCCTCTGTCACACACTTGCCTTCCGCACCCCCCACCTGTCACCTTCCCCCACCGTCCTGGTCAAGTGGTCTTAAGAAAATTAATTATAAGCATTTACAACCACAAAGGTCCTTGCCTAGCTGGAGAAGAGTGACCGATGCATATCATTCATTCATTCATTCATTCAACAAATATTTGTGGAGAGTCTGTTTTGTGCCAGGCACTATTTTAGATTCTGGGAATCCAGAAGAGAAAAAGTTAGTCAAAAATCCTTCCCTCGTGAAGTTTGCATCTCGTGAGACAGATTGTATGTACTGTGTTAGATGTTCGTGAGTGCAATAGGAAAAATAAGGCAGAGAAGGGAGAAAAGGATTGTTGTGGGTGGTTGCAATTTAAATATCATGGAAAGGGTAGCATTTGACTAAAGATCCTAAAAGAGTCATGAGCCAAGACATTATGCAGGGAAAGAGCATTCCAGGCAGAAGGGGCATTGGGGGAAAAGATCCTGAGGTCAGGAAAGCTAGAATGACTGAAAGGCAGAGTTAAAGGAGATAGGGTCAAATAGGTAAGAGGGATTGATCATGTAGGCCCTTATTAGATGGTTTTCTTAGGAAGATGGGTAACTATTAGATGGTTTCAAGCAAAGAACTGTAATCACTTGGTTTACGTGTGAATAGACCTGTCACAGACACTCATTTCCACTTGGGACTTGCCTACTCGTATTAAGTGCCTAGTGAGAGTAATGGGGAGAACAACAGGGGTGCACCCTGACTAGTAGGGGGGAGTTCTTAGGTGAAGAGACGCTTGTGCATGGGATTATAAAGACAGTAGGATGCAATATGCATTGAGTCAATGCTGTACATGCTCCATAGCTCAGGAAAGAAACTCCAAATACAAATACATAATGTCTATGAACAGCTCCACTCACCCAACTGCAGAATGAGCGTCTGAGTAGACGTATTGTAGGCAGGAAATTGGATTCTCACGAGAAGAAAATCCTTAGCTTGAGTAGCTGGTTGTCAAGCTCTGCCTATCTTGGAAAAGTTTCATCATGTAAGAACCCAGATGACTTCTTTGCTGCTAAGTCCCGCAGACGATGCCTGATCTTTCTTACTTGATCTGTTTGAATCATTTCAGACTTTCAACATCCCCATTCTCTGTCCTTCTCTGTTTTTAGGGACATCACGCTTCTCTGTATGCATTCTCTGTATGCTTCTCTGAAGCACCATTCCTTCTCTGTATCCTTCACGGACCCTCTTGTTCCCACACATTGTTCAGTTTTCCAGGGTGAACCTCAGTCAATTTTCCTCTCACTCTTGAGGAACTGATTCTTTCTTATGGCTTTAACTACTGTTAGTATTTGAATAGTCATTCCACTTGAATATCCCACAATACCTTAAACCTGGCATTCTCAAAGTTGAAACATCGTGTTCATGAGCCTTTATCATCTTCTCTTTATAATTCATTATCTCCTAGAAGATCCTTCAGAAACTCATTTCACATCACGCAGGAAGCCTTCCATGGATGTCTGGTGTCCAGCTCTGTGTGGTCTGGCCTAAAATTCCAGCCTTCAGCAGCTTTCACTTTGTGCTTACCTCTACTGCCATATTGATACACTGACAGCTAACCCTCTTAGTAGATGGGGGGGGCACTATCTGGTGGAGCCCAAAAATTCATCTGGGGCTCAGAGGAGACTTTTTCATTTGCAAAAAATAAATATTTTTATGAAATTTATTCAATAAAGAGATGTGTTACTCTACTTAATATAGTGGAAAGATACATTCTTACAGGCAAAAATTTTGTTTTTGCATTCTGATTTTTTGTTATGCTAAAGATTTTTCCATTTTTTCCTTAGCAACTTGGGAAGAATATGAGAAAAGCTGGGAGTTTAGAGTCCCGGGCCTGGAGAAGTGAGAAAAAAAGGAACAATAATTCAGTTCTGAAAAATAAGCGATTACAATATGGTATTGAGCCATGGCCAAAACTGACCGTGGTCAAAGGGTATTTCTGTAGTGAAGATGGCTGAGAAATTTCAGGTAAAATGTTGTTTTCCAGTCTGTAATGTAATTGCTCTTTCATATCCCCAAACCTTTAGTAAAAGCATTTCATACACAGTGACATTCTGTTAGCAGTCCTTGGGGAAGAATGAGTAAAGGCTCCATCCATGAATTCCATGCAGGGCAAAGTGAGTGGACACTGGACAGAAGCAGGCGTGGGCTCTAATACAAGAGTTGACTGAGGAAAGGTCTTTGGCATCCTTTTTTTTTTTTAATTTTATTTATTTATTTGACAGAGAGAGATCACAAGGCAGAGAGGCAGGCAGAGAGAGAGAGGAGGAGGCAGGCTCCCCGCTGAGCAGAGAGCCCAATGTGGGACCTGATCCCAGGACTCTGAGATCATGACCCGAGCTGAAGGCAGAGGCTTAACCTACTGAGCCACCCAGGCACCCTCTTTGGCATCTTTTGAAAGACAATTAACGTGGCACACCCAGCAATCCTCTGAAATATTAAGGAAGGCATTTGTGTATGTATAGTAATCTGGGGTGGAGCCTACATGATGCAGTTGGAATAGGAAAGGAAATGATGACTCCAGAAGATGTCAGATTTGTGGCTCAACTTCTAGTTCAGTCTACACACTCAGCTGTAGGCTACTAGGGCAGGGACTATATCCCTATCTCTATATTTCCAGTCCCTGATAGAGTGCTTATGACAGAATAAATGATAAAAAGTTATGGGATAAAAACTTGAATAAATGCTTGATTCCATCCTTCCATTTTGTTGCTGAGAGCCAGATCAAAAAAGAAATTACAGGAATGGCCATGGTCTACTTACTCTGATTGCCAAGGAGACTGCCTAAGGACCAGCACTGGCCACAGCAGTGCTGCTCAAACTTTAATGCTTATATGAGTCATACAGGTTTCTTTCTAAAATGAGGATTCTGAGTCAGGTGGTCTATGATGAGGCCTGAGATTCTGCATTCCTTATAAGACCCCAGATGATTCTGAATTTTCTGGTCCACAGAATACAGCTTATATAGCAGGGGATTAGAAGACAGACACTGGGTCACCCAAGAATAGCATCATGGTTTATCATCCCACAGTGATATTAGGCAGATAGAAATATGGCGAGTAGAGAATGAAATTATGGAAAACTCAGAGAACTGGTGAATCACAGTATACAATGCTCTGATCTTTGTGAGTATAGTAAGATTTTAGGTTCCTATATTTCAGCTGTTAGAGAATATATAGTATCTGTTGATTCCTCTGTCCTTTTAAATGAGATGTCCATTTGAAATATAGCTAGCTGTTGGCAAGCTTGCGAGTTTGGTAGCTAATGCCAATTTCCTGACCTCTCCACCCAGAGAAATTTCCCCCGATTTTGTACAAAGCTTAGACTCTAGAACATGAAATTCTATACAAACACACCACAGGAATCAATCTATTAAATTTATTTCAATACTGAGAAAAAATAATATAATGTATCAGTCATGTAGAAATGAATAACAAGGAGAGGAAATAATGTGGGATACTTACAGTTAAAAATTAATTAAATGTTAACAAACCTATATAATTTTCTAAGCACTATCCAATAATATCTTACAGATACAAAAATCTAAATCTTGATGCCAGAATTTCTACTGGCCATTCTGTATTCTAACTTCCCATAATTTCCCATAACCTTCCACGTACCTCACACATGCCTTCTCCTTTTCCCGTCTCACATTCATGGAAGTTGATTCCTCCTAAACTCTAGGGACATCTGTGCAGTTGTACCTCACTCATTTACCCACAGTGGAAAGGAATTTGTTAAACAGGCAGAATATCCTAGGAGATGTTCTATACCCATAGAACATTCTTTCCTAAGTCCAATTATCTTCTTGATTCTGTGATAACCGACAACTGGCTGAGCCATCCAGGCTCCCCATGATGCTAGACTTTTTAAAAGCAACGTAAAAATGTATCTTTCCACCATCACATTAATAATGATTTTAGGAGTAGTAAATATATTTGTCAGAACTTTTGGATGATGAAGAAAATTAGGAATTTACCAGTATGCTCCCAGGCTATCTCATGTGGCTTCTTAAGAACAGGGGTGCATTGAGCCTCAGCAATAACTGAAACAAGGCAGCCAGTTCAGAGGCAGCCAGACTCTTAAAAATACAGAAAGAATAACAACAATCATATTAATGATTATTTTAAATGTCAACACTTGAGTTAAATCTTGGAGTGTGTCAGGCTTGATTTAAAAACACACAAATAAAAACAGACCCAAGTAGATACTGTTTAAAAAGGATACTTTAAAAACAATAATAATAATAATAATAATAAAAGAGGGGCACCTGGGTGGCTCAGTGGGTTAAGCCTCTGCCTTCGGCTCAGGTCATGATCCCAGGGTCCTGGGATCGAGCCCCGCAAGGGTCTCTCTGCTCAGCGGGGAGCCTGCTTCCCTCTCTCTCTCTCTCTCTGTCTGCCTCTCTGTCTACTTGTGATCTCTATCAAATAAATAAATAAAATCTTAAAAAAGAGAGAGAGAGAAATATATGCATACCATACTTCCATGTAGAGAATCTCCATTTTGAACTATGGGTAAAGGATATTAGTCAACACACTATATCACTCTGATTCTTAGTTGCCTTAGATATAAAATAACAGAATTGCACCAAGAAAAAAAAATAATAAGGATACAGATAGCTTGAAAATAAATAGATGCAAAAGACATTTCAAGTAAACACTAATCACAAGAAAGCTGGTATGGTTATATTAATATCAGAAAGAAAATAAAGTATTATCCAGAGGTAAAGAAGAAAAGAAACTATATGAAAAAATAACAATTCTAAATAGATGAATGTAGGAATATAGTTTTATAATGCAGGAAGCAAACATTCATCAAACTATACAGGACAATTTTTTAAATGTGTAATCATGAATGGAAAGCAAAATACACTTCTCTCAGCAATTAACAGAAAAATCAGACAAAAATTAGCCATGACGGAGAACATTTTAATAAAACGATTGATCAATTTGACCTGGTTGATATTTAGAAAACATCAGACAGCAAATTGCATGAGGCATTCTTTACAAGTGTGTATGGACTATTTGCCAACATGGAGCATATACTGAGCCCATAAAATAAGTCTTAATAAAATAGGAAAGATTATTACTAAAAGAGACCTCTAAGAAAGTTAAAAGTCAAACCACAGAAATACGAAGTAAATACAATTTGGGATAACTGAAGTTTGAAGTGGATCCCACTAAGAAGGAGGACACAGGAAAGAAAAGGGCTATGGTGGGAGGGAGCTGTTTTTCTAAGTTCATACAGAAATATATAAATAATATGTGTCAGTTTATATAATTATTTTAATAAAGATAAAAGTTAAATATAAATGGTATCAAAAATTTATTAATATGATTTAAGAAAGTAAGAAAATATGCCTAATCTCAAGAGATGCCAATGTCTTCCACTTCAAAACAATTTAAATAACTTAAGAAAGGAAACCCATTAACTTGTTAAACTATATTATTTCCATCGCTGACACTGTGCTTAATGGTGAAATGTTAAAAGCAGTACTAGCAGAGCCAGATACTATATCCACTATCATCATTAATATTTAACATTATTCTATAAATTCTAACCAGCATACAATGGAAAAAAGGATAAAAGAAACATACGTAATTCTTATTACTCAGCCATTAGAAAGGATGGATACCCACCATTTACATTGACATGAATGGGACTAGAGGGTATTATGCTGAGTGAAATAATTCAGTCAGAGAAAGACAATTATCATATGGTTTCACTCCTATGTGGAATAAGGAATGGTGCAGAGGATCGTAGGGGAAGGGAGAGAAAACTGAATGGGAACTGAATGGGAAAAAAAATCAGAGAAGGAAATAAACCGTGTGAGACTCTTGACTCCAGGAAACAATCTGAGGGTTGTGAAAAGGAAAGTGGAGGGAGGATGTTACTGGGTGATGGGTAGTAAAGAGGGCACGTGTGGTGATGAGCACTGGGCGCTATAAGCAACTAATGAATCATTGAACATTACATCAAAAACTAATGATGTACTATATGTTGGCTAATTGAATTTTTTAATTTTCATTTTAAGAATTTTTAAAATTTTTATTAACATATAATGTATTATTTGATTCAGGGGTACAGGTCTGTGAATCATTAGTCTCACACAATTCACAGCACTCACCATATCATGTACCCTCCCCAATGTCCATCAGTCAGCCACCCCATCTCTACCACCCCTCTCCCCTCCAGCAACCCTCAGTTTGCTTCCCGAGATTAAGTCTCTTATGGTTTGTCTAAAAAAGAAAACGTGTAATTCTTATTATTTTAGTTGATGTGATCATCTGCCTATAAAATTAAAAATCTCAAATGAAAAATGTTGGTTTTAAGGTTTCCCTGAAGGTAAGATTACAGATAATTTTTTAAAGTTTGCTTACCTATATTCTAAATATTTATAATAGTTTTATAATTTAAAATATTTTAAAATTATAAATATTAAATATTTACTTGAAACACAACAGTTAAGAACACCACAGTGTAGACATTTAGAATTTAAATTTTTCAAATTTTACCCAAGCATAATTCTAAGGATCAAAATGTGAAAGAAGTATTTACCTGAAGTATATATTTTATCAGTTTATTAAAGCAAAACACTGTTATGAATATAAATATTCAATTCCACCCATAGACTGAAAATTGATTGTAATTTTAGAAATCACCCATGACTGTAAAATGCTAACATGTAAATTCCTCATGAAAAAAATGATGTTAACCATTGTATATTTTGAAGGACACAATCAGTTTAAAAGGATTACAGGGGTGAAATGCACAAAATATATCCTAAATTCAATAAGCTTTGCCTCCGTAGTTCACTGTATGTTATTTTACATTCCTTCAGAATCCATCTTCATTCAGGTGCCTGTATAATGTGAGTAAAAGAGATATCTGTTAGGGCGCCTGGGTGGCTCAGTGGGTTAAGCCGCTGCCTTTGGCTCAGGTCATGATCTCAGGGTCCTGGGATCGAGTCCCGCATCAGGCTCTCTGCTCGGCAGGGAGCCTGCTTCCCTCTCTCTCTCTCTCTGTGCCTGCCTCTCTGTCTACTAAAAAAAAAAAAAAAAAAGAGATATCTATTGCTCTGATTCCTCCTAGTTCCCTTTCAGCCCAGGAAAATAACACAACCTTCTTTCATTCCCTTCAGACAAAGCAGTTTAACATCATTCATTTAATGATGTGTCTTTAGTGACATCAAACTTGAAGTAGTTGGCAGTACTTGAGGATGTAATCTGGACCCACTCTGGCAGGGTTAATGAGCAATGCCTTGCTGGTGTTTGATGACTTTTTTTTTTTTTTTGGATGACATCTTCTATTCATGATGCTTAGTCTGCCAGGGCATACCATGACCTAAGTACTTCCGCCCTTTGAAAGGAAATGAGCCTATTGTTCAATGTAGAGAATCTATGAGAAGTCCCATAAAAATACATCTTACCATTGTAATAGTGATCAATTGTATTTAAAAACAATAGTCAAGAAACAAATTAAATGAACCCACTATGTGATATTTCTCTATAAACTGGAGAGATCCAATTTCAAGTCATGGGTGTATAACTCTCTGGATCAACTTTTTAACATCTTTAAAAATCTGCCATGAGGGGCACCTGGGTGGCTCAGTCATTAAGCATTTGCCTTCAGCTCAGGTCAAGATCCGAGGGTCCTGGGATTAAGCCTCACATTGGGCTCCCTGCTTGGCCAGGAGCCTGCTTCTCCCTCTGCCTGCCACTCTCCCTGTGTGTGCTCTCTCTCTGTCAAATAAATTAAAATATTTAAAAAAATAAAAATAAAAATAAAAATCTGCCATGAGAAAAAAAAAATGTCTGCCATGAGAAAGTCCTCAATGGAATACATATACATCTTTTGGTCTATTAGCTTATTTCAAAATTTCTCCATAATTCAAATGGCTACCATTTAGGTATTGAGCTATATGATAACTTCTAATACAGAACACTTCTTATTTTTTATAATGCATCTTTCTGAAATAAATACATATTTACTTAAACCTAGAATATATTTTTATTAAGTTATTTTCTTGTGTATATTTTTGATCCATTTTTAATTTTCAAAAAACTTTTGATGGTAAGGCTGACCATTAGAAAAACTCTTATACACATATTTTATAACATTTCTCTTCAGACCTCAGCTTCCCACTCTGTAGATCAGGGGTCTTCTAGTGTCGATTCATGGATAAACCTCAGAAGCTCATAAACACCCTGAGAATTTGGAGCATATTTTTTAACAAAAATTGTCTCTAATTTTCATCCACTCTAAAAACATCAGTGACCTTAAACTGTGTCAATAACAATTTTTTAGCCAAAAGAGTGTGCTTTATTTTTATTTATTCTGTACTGACTTTTTCTGACTCCCAGAATTATAATTTTGTCTATTTTTATAATTTTGCTATATTACTTTATTCTTTTACAAAGACAAATTTGTGCTGTTATTTTCTAGTCTTTTGAATAAAATGACTTTTTATGACTCTTTACAACTATAAAATTGTTTACTTAAATTTATTTGTATTTACATGAGATTTTCTAACCAATTTTTTGGTTATTACCATGTGCAGGACATACATATTAAAATCATGGCAGCTTACAATGGCAAGGAGTCTTGGTAAACATTGGTCTCTACCTTCTATCCAAACCATGAGTACTGTTTGCACTGTTCTTGAGAGATGATGAATTTTCAACCTCCATCTGGACATGTCTAGCAACAAGGAACTCTGTATATTTTAAGTTGATCTAATACATTGTTGATAATTTTAATTATTAGAAGTTATCTCTTTTACAGAATCCATGTTAAGGACATGCTTAAAGTGAAATGAGACCATTAAAAGCACTTATATTTTAAGATATGGACTCTGAAGTGTAGAGAATGAAATATAGCTTTAAAAAGTCAGTCAAGAGGCCATTACAGATACACAGGGGAAAAAAAAAAACTGATGGTGGTCTTGAGAAGTTTGACATAGGAATAGAAATTTTAGAAGTTTCTTAGGAGGCAGAAAAAAAATATTTAGTGGTTGGTTTAGAGGAAAAGAAACAAAACAAATAACCCCCAGGTTTCAGAGTGAGAGTAAGACCTTTAAGTGAAGGAAGAACTCAGAAAAAATGAGCAGAGTTGAGGACTCTTAACTGCATTTGTAATGACTACAGGGCATCTATAAAGCTCAGATAAGAAATGCAGACTTAGGGGCACCTGGGTGGCTCAGTGGGTTAAAGCCTCTGCCTTCAGCTCAGGTCATGATCCCAGGATCCTAGGATCGAGCCTCGCATTGGGCTCTCTGCTTGGCAGGGAACCTGCTTCCCTTCCTCTTTCTCTGCCTGCCTCTCTGCCTACTTGTGACCTCTCTCTCTGTCAAATAAATAAATAAAATCTTAAAAAAAGAAAAAGAAATCCAGACTTAAACATGTATTTTCAGAATCTTAAAAATAAAAACATAATTGAAACCATAAAAGTAGATGACATTGCAATTCAATAAAAAGATAAATAACCCAATTTAAAAATAGGCAAAGAATATGAACAGACATTTCTCCAAAGATGAAATACAAATGACCAATAGGTACATAAAAAGATGTTCAACATCAGTAGACATTAGGGCAAGGCAAAAAAAAAAAAAAAAGAAGAAGAAGAAGAAGAAATTGAGAGAGAAAAGATAGCATTTCATACTTACAGGCATGGTTATAGTAAAAAGACAGATAATAACAAAAGTTAGCAAGAATGTGGAGAAACTGGAACCCTCATATGCTGCCGCCAAATTCTGGAAAATGGTTTGGAAATTCCTCAGAAAGTTAAATATAGCAATTCCACTCCTAGATATATACTCAAGAGAAATACAAAAATATGTTCACATGAAAACTTGCACACAAAGCTTCACAGCAGCATTATTTATAATAGCCAAAAAGTAGAAACAACCTAACGTTCATCAGCTGATAACTGGAGAAATAAATGCAGTACATCAATACAGCAGAATCTTATTCAGCAATAAAAGGGCTGTAGTACTGACACGTGCTATAGCATAGATGAACTTTGAAAACATTTTGCTAAGTAAAATGAGATAGTCACAAAAGACCACTTATATGATTCCACTTATATGAAATGTCCAGAATAGGCGAAGCAGAAAGTCGTAGTTGGTTATGCTGATGAGAAGTGGGAGAAATGAGGAGTAAGTGCTATTGGATACAGAATTCCTTTTGCAAGTGATGAAAAATGTTTTGAGATTGATTGTCTGATGGTTGCACCATGCTGTGAATATGCGAAAACCACTGAACTGTACACCTCAAGGGGATGAATTGTATAATATGTCAATTACATATCAACTTCTAAATTTATTTCTTTTTACTTTTCTTTTTATTTAGTTCCAGTATAGTTAACATACAGTGTTTATATGATTCACCAGTTCTAAATATTAGTCAGTGCTCACTGTGGTAGGTGCACTCTTAATCCCCTTCACCTATTCCACTCATCCCCCACCCACCTCTCCTCTGGTAACCACTAGTTCATTATCTCTAGTTAAGAATCTGGTTTCTTTAATTTGTCTCTTTTTTTCTTTGTTCATTTTTGTTGTTTTTTTAAATTCCACATATGAGTGAAGTTACCTAAGATTTGTCTTTCTCTGACTGACTTATTTCACTTAGCATTATATTCTCTAGATCCATTCATGTTGTTACAAATAGCAAGATATTGTTTTTTATGGCTTATATATATATATATATATATATACATATATATATACACACACACACATATATGTATATATATATATCACTATGGCTGATATCTCTCTATATATAGATATAGATATATATCACTTCCTCTTTATCCATTCATCAATAGACACTTGTGTTGCTTCCATATCTTGACTACTGGAAGTAATACTACAATAAACAAAGGGCTGCGTATATCTTTTTGAATTACTGTTTTCATATTCTTTGGGTAAATACTTGGTTGTGGAATTGCTGAATCATATGGCAATTCAATTTTTAATTTTTTGTGGAAACTTCATACTGTTTTCGACAGTGGCTACACCAGTTTGCATTCCCACCAACAGTGCAAGAGGGTTCCTTTTTCTCCATATCCTCACCAACACTTATTATGTCTTGTCTTTTTGATACTAGACATTCTGACTGGTGTAAGGTAATATCTCATTGTGGTTTTGATTTGCATTTCCATGATGATCAATGATGTTGAGTATTTTTTTAAAGATTTTATTTATTTGACAGGGAGAGAGATCACAAGTAGGCAGAGAGGCAGGCAGAGAGAGCGGGGAAGCAGGATCCCTGCTGAGCAGAGAGCCTGACATGGTGCCTGACATCCCAGGACCCTGAGACCATGACCTGAGCAAAGGCAGAGGCTTAACTCACTGAGCTACCCAGGCACCCCTCAATTTTATTTTAAATGGATGAGATTGCTCATAGAAAATATACAAAGTAAAACAATAGAGAAGCCCTAGGGCATACCACTGAAGAGCAGTGATATTTAAGAAATGGAAGGAAGAGGAGCCCACAATAGAAACTAAGCAGAGTTGCTTAAGAAACTAGGGTGGGGGGGCGCCTGGGTGGCTCAGTTGGTTGAACAACTGCTGTCAGCTCAGGTCATGATCCTGGGCTTCTGGGATCGAGTCCCACATTGGGCTCCCAGCTCCTTGGGGAGTCTGCTTCTCCCTCTGACCTTCTCCTCTCTCAGACCTTCTCCTCTCTCATGCTCTCTCTCACTCATTCTCTCTCAAATAAATAAATAAAATCTTTAAAAAAAAAAAAAAAGAAAAGAAACTAGGGTGGGGCTTGAGGGGAGGTGTAGTAGCTGTCAGTGGTGTGCTACAGCCAGCTCTAGGAAAGTCGTTTTTAAATACTCAAGACGGTAGGAGTACTTAAGGCCTTGGACATATTTACACCAAAGAAATTGGCAATACTACAAAGCAGGGCTTTATTTTTCAGAGAACTGGTTTACTATCATTCCACCAGTTACTACTTAAGAAGTGCTAAAGTACCAAGTATCATTTGAATCATTTTACATACATTCACTTAATGACTCCTCACACCTACCCTAAGAGAAAGGTTCTATTGTCATCTCCACTTTAACTGTTGGGAAACTGACTCCTAAAGATGTTGAGAGACTCACCCAAGGTCATGCAGCTAATCAGTGTCAGAGCCAAAAGTTGAGCCCAGACAGTCTGGCTCCAGAGACCTGAAAAACAGGGAAAATGCCGTGTCTTGTATGCCAAGGGATGACAGTGCTTCCAGAAAAGGGTAATCATTGAAAGTGTCAGGTGCTGCTAAAAGGTCATATAATTGAATAAGTGCTTAAGTTTTCACTAGATTTAGCAAAAGATGAGTCATTGGTGACCTTGGCAAGAGCATTTTCAGTGGAATGAAAAGATGGATGCCCCTGTTAAGTGAGAAAGGATGAAAGATTTAAAACTCGTGTTGTCTCTTCAATGACCTTTTTTTGAATTGTCAGCATTCCCTGATCAGAGTGAAGGCATAGTAAAGAAAGGCAAAAAGAGCAAGAACCCCAGTGATACTAGAGAAGTCACTATTATTGGCAAGAAAACTGAAATGGGCAGAGACAAAACTGGTCTCCAAACTTTTTTTTTTTTTTCATGAGCAATGCATGTATAATGAGAAACCAGCATTAAAGATACAAGGAAAAATCTGAGCACATGTTTGAAATCAGAATTACCAGGCCTTTAAAGTGAGACTATTTACTATAGGTTTCTGAAAATATATTTTATCTACTGTCTTTGGTAAAAAATCTGTATTTATGTCAATATATAGGTAGAGATGTTTAATTTACTCAGTTTTAAAAGAAAAAGTATACTAATCCTTGTTTCTAGTGTGTACCCAAGTCCTTGCATTGTAGTCTTGTTCCCAAATTAAATTAAAATTTCCATGTGCCAATAACAGCAACCACAAATGAAAAAAAAAAAAAAGGAATGCCTATGGAAATGTATGAAATTAATTATGTCATGTGTGTGTGTGTGTGTGTGTGTGTGAACAATGATGCTGAAACAGAAATCGTAAGATCTTAGAACTCTGATAGGCAAAACTTCAGATACTATTTATGTAGCATGGATTAGTCCTTCAGCAACCTTCATTTTCATTTTCTTTTGTCTACTAATACCACTATTGGAAATACCATATCCAAGGGCAAATAATCTGAAATGCCCAAAATAAGTTTTTGACAAAACACACACACACACACACACACACACACACACAAAACCCACAAAAAACCACAGTAAAAATTTGCAGGTATAAATATGCTGGATATTCTCCTTTAACCCACAAGATGTTGCCCACATTTTCTCCAGCCTGCTCTGTGCTAGGGGAGGCTGACCTGTTTAGATTGCATGAACGGATCCCTTCTGCTCTGGCTTCCAGTTGTGTTTAGCCAATGAGAGGCACAGGCAGGAGAACAATCAGAAGGCAGAAGAGTATAGCCGGCGTATTTACAGCCCTGAATCCACTTATTTCTGTGCTGTTTTTCTATGCCCCTTGACCCAAGGCCTTAACTCCAGAGAGGCAGCACATTCCATTCAGCGGCTCCAATATTCTTTCCCTCCACGTGCATTATTGCTACTTATGGGCAATTACACTATCCCTTGCTTGTTTCCCTAAATCCTGCCCATATCATTATAAATTATGCTTCTGTAAAAATCATCCAGTGAGAATACAAAGCAATAGGAACCCCCATTCATTGGTGGTGGAATGGAACGTGGTACAGCCACTTCGAAACATAGCTTGGCAGTTTTATGCAAAACTAAATACAATCTTATCATACAATCTAACAATCACACTTCTAGGTACGTACTCAACTGATGTGAAAATTTATGTCTAGACAAAAGCCTGCGCATGAATGCTTATAGCAGCTTTATTTATATTCACCAAAAATTATAAGTAATCGAGATGTTCTTCAATAGATAAACGGATAAATGCACTATGGTTTATTCTCATAATGGAATGTTATTCAGCAATAAAAAGAAATAAACTATCAAGTCGCCATACAAACATGGAGGAATTTTAAATACACATTGCGAAGTGAGAGAAACCAATCTGGAAATGCTACATACGATCTGATCTCAATTATATGATTACATAATATTCTGGAAAAGACAAAACTGTAGAGAGAGTAAAACAATCACTGCTTGCCAGGGGTTAGTTGTGGAGAAGGGTTGCATAGGTGAATTACAGAGGATTTTAGGCAGTGAAGCTATTCTGGTATGTTACTCTAATGGTGGGTATATTATATCATGCATTTGTCATAACCCCATAGAACTTAAAGCACAAAGAGTAAACTTTAACGTATGCCAATTTTTTTTAAAGATTTTATTTATTTATTTGACATAGAGAGATGACAAGTAGGCAGAGAGGCAGGCAGAGAGAGAGGAGGAAGCAGGCTCCCCACTGAGCAGAGAGCCCGTTGCAAGGCTGGATCCCAGGACCCTGGGACCATGATCTGAGCCAAAGGCAGAGGCTTTAACCCACTGAGCCACCCAAGAGCCCCAATGTATGCCAATTCTAAGGCATTATTTAGGTCAGGGGATCCTAGGATGGAATGCAGACCATGACCAGAGAATCTAACTGTATTACAAATGTATTAAACAGCTTCAGTGTAAGAGGATACAACAGAATGTTTATCACCTCACTCACTTTGGAAATTAGTTGAATCTGTAAGACTAAAGGCAAAAGAAACTGCACATAAGCACTACACTTTTTTTTTTTTAAGATTGTACTTATTTATTTGACAGGGGGAAAGAAAGAGAGCATAAGCAGGGGAAGTGGCAGGCAGAGGGAGAGGCAGGCTCCACACTGAGCAGGGAGCCCAATGTGGCACTTGATCCCAGGATCATGGGATCATGACCTGAGCCAAAGGCAGACACTTAACCAACTGAGCCACCCGGGTGCCCAGCACTACACTGTTTTTGATAAAGTTGTTTTCTACAGGAGTAAGGTTAACAATTAAATACTCCAATGTATATATCGTGTCATTGAACAATTAAGAAAATGGTGGGTGGATGGTCAGACCCAGGTTTCTCACTGCTGGAGTACAAGTTTACACGAAGGCAAGGGGGGAAGTCCAGAATAATCCATGTGGTAATGAGTCAGAGTTGAAGACATCAGTATGAAATCAAGTTTAGCTTAACAGAGATGTTTACATATAGAGATTGCTATGAACATGAATATATACATGAGTTAGTATACATGCATATATTTCCCTGTCCTGACAGCTGAGAGAGTCAGAAAGCAATGATATCCCAGTAACAGTGAGCACACCAGTGCCCAGATTTGGTTTCTAATATTATTCTCCAATAAAAGGAATCAGGGGTCCTTGAAGAAATGGCTGATTCTAATACTGGGACCAGAAATATATAAGATGAGCCTGGAACATCTTAAGTGTCAGAAAGTAAAGAAGTATATTTAAAATTCTACATCAGTGGGGTTGTTAAAAGAACATAGGAGTCAACTGAAAAAGCTCCCAATGGCCAAAGCTGGAAACATTTGAGCAACAAAATAAAGTAGTATTGGGTTGTAACCCAAAGAATAACATATATATCCATTAGTCCATACTAACCCAAAAAAAAAAAAAAAAAAAAACTTAATAAGACTAAAAGACAAATCCCCCTTGCGGAAGAAATCTAAATAATATATAGAGATACACATCCCTCGAGAGGGAGAATAAATCCCTGCTCTTCCACTGTGGGCTGTACATAGTGACTTTTTTTTACCAGTAAATGCGTTATGGTAAGGGTGGGGGAGAGTCACTTTACAGTGGAGGAACCTGACAAATAGGACTTCAGCCAGGTGATTGAGGTCAACACCAACAATGATAAATCATGCTAATATATGCACCATTAATATGACATAATGAAAATGTCCTTTCACCTGTGACCTTCTCAAAATCCATAGCCTAATCATAAAGAAAGTCATAAAAATTCCATTAGAGTACCATTCTACAACATACCTGACCAGTTTTCTTCAAACTGTCAAAGTCATGAAAAAGGATGTCTGAGAAACCATCACAGCCAAGAGGTGCCTAAGGGGATTTGACTACTCAATACAATGTATCCTGGTTGGGATCCTGAAACAGAAATGGACCACATTGAGATATCACCTTACACCAGTTAGAATGGCCAAAATTAGCAAGACAGGAAACAACATGTGTTGGAGGGGATGTGGAGAAAGGGGAACCCTCTTACACTGTTGGTGGGAATGCAAGTTGGTGCAGCCTCTTTGGAGAACAGTGTGGAGATTCCTCAAGAAATTAAAAATAGAACTTCCCTATGACCCTGCAATTGCACTACTGGGAATTTACCCCAAAGATACAGAGGTAGTGAAAAGAAGGGCCATCTGTACCCCAATGTTTATAGCAGCAATGGCCATGGTTGCCAAACTGTGGAAAGAACCAAGATGACCTTCAACGGACGAATGGATAAGGAAGATGTGGTCCATGTACACTATGGAGTATTATGCCTCCATCAGAAAGGATGAATACCCAACTTTTGTAGCAACATGGACGGGACTGGAAGAGATGATGCTGAGTGAAATAAGTCAAGCAGAGAGAGTCAATTATCATATGGTTTCACTTATTTGTGGAGCATAACAAATAGCATAGAGGACATGGGGAATTAGGAGAAGGCAGCTGGGGGAAATTGGAAGGGGAGGTGAACAATGAGAGACTATGGACTCTGAAAAACAATCTGAAGGGTTTGAAGAGGTGGGGGGGGTGGGAGGTTGGGGGAACCAGGTGGTGGGTATTAGAGAGGGCACGGATTGCAGGGAGCACTGGGTGCAGTACAAAAACAATGAATACTGTTATGCTGAAAATAAATTTTTAAAAAGTGATTAAAAAAAAGAAAAGGACATTTCATGAAAACTAAGGGAATCTGAATAAACTGTGGGCTTTAGTTAATAGCGAAGTATCAACACTGGTTCATTAATTGCAACAAATGTACCACACTGAGGTGAGACGTTAGTAAGAGAAACTGGATGAGAAGGTAGATAAGAACTGTCTGTACTATCAGCCAGTTTTTATATAAATCCAAAACTGTTCTAAAAAATGAAGTCTATTTTTCAAAAGTCTCCCCAATTACCCAGTTTAATTGTACAGTTTTCTTGGTAGGATACTGATTGATAATCCAAATGTCTAACCAGAAGCAGAATGGTTAAGAAAACACTGTTTCTCTTGACTAGATGTAGCATTATACACCTGTTAAAAATCTTTTAATGTAGGGCACCTGGATGGCTCAGTGAGTTAAACCTCTGCCTTTGGCTCAGGTCATGATCTCAGGGTCCAGGGATCGAGCCCCACATCAGGCTCTCTGTTCAGTGGGGAGCCTGCTTCCTTCTTTCTCTCTCTGCCTGCCTCTCTGCCTACTTGTGATCTTTCTGTCTCTGTCAAATAAATAAATAAAATCTTTAAAAAATATTTTAATGTAAAGTATAAAGGGAAAATGTTTAAATTATATTGAGCAAATATTTGAAAAACAGAATACATCATTTCATCTGTGTCATGTTTGCCAACTGGGTTTATTTTTAACTTGAAAGAGGAAGAAGACTAGGACAGGCATCAATATGTGAAGAGCACTTATGAGTAGTAGAAAACAATTTTTCTGCTACTGTCCATTCTACTTCTTTCTGTTTTCCAAATTTCTATGATTATATACTATCTTTGCAATGAAAAAAAAAGCATACTTGAAAGCTTTTGATAAAGTTTTATACTTAATTATATTTCATGGCTTACCCATTATTTTAATTTTATAATTTCAGAATTCTGGCATAGTTATAAAATTCAAAATGTTGGTTATTTGCTGTATGGTTATGGGCTGAATGGTGTTCCTCTAGAATTCATATGTCAAAGTCCTAACTTTTGGTACCTCAGAACACTATTGCATTTTTAGATAGATTATTAAAGAGCTATTTAAGTTAAAATGAGATCATATCTGATCCAATCTGACTGGCACCCTTATAAAAGGAAGAGATTAAAACACAGACAGACAGGGGCACCTAGGTGGCTCAGTTGCTTAAGTGTCTGCCTTTGGCCTGGGTTGTGATCTTAAGGTCCTGGGATTGAGCCCCATATGGAGCCCCTGTCAGGCCCCATGTTAGGCTCCCTGCTTGGTGGGGAGTCTGGTATCCCTCTCCTTCTGTCCTTCCCTATGCTCATGCTCTCTCTCTCAAATAAATAAATAAATAAAATCTTTAAAAAAAAAAAAAAGACACAGACAGGTACAGAGGGAAGACTATATGCAGACACAGACAGAAGGCAAACACCTATAAGCCAAGGAGAGAGGCCTAGAAAAAACCACCTGTGCTTGGAGCGCCTGGGTGGCTCAGTGGGTTAAAGCCTCTGCCTTCGGCTCAGGTCGTGATCCCAGGGTCCTGGGATCGAGCCCCGCATCGGGCTCTCTGCTCAGCGGGGAGCCTGCTTCCTCCTCTCTCTCTGCCTGTCTCTCTACCTACTTGTGATCTCTATCTGTCAAATGAATAAATAAAAAAATCTAAAAAAAGAACAAAAACAAAACAAAAACAAAAAAAAAAAAACCACCTGTGCTGACATCCTGAATTTGGCCTTCTAGCTTCCAGAACTGTGAGAAAATGAATTTCTGTTGTTTAAACCTCCAGTCTGTGGTACTCTGTTATGGCAACCTCAGCTAACAGAATGAAGCACTATTCAGCTTGAATCTCATTTCTTTCTGCATCTTTTTCAACCTTACGCTCTATATTGTATAATTTAATAATTAGTTTCTAGGAATAATTATTTGTTCCTAAAAATAGTATCACTATGAAAATAATTTGTTTTAATCTGATATTAGCTCAGATGAAGACATTGGAAAAATAAGTTTTCATTGAAATTTGTTGATGCTAAAAATAATTGAATGGGCTCTATGAAGATAAGTTATGTGGATAAGGTACAAATTGACACATATTCTCAAATAAAAACAAAATGAAACAAACAAACAAACAAAAAACAAGTAGAGAGAGAAGTATGAGACCTGACATTGGTGGGTGAGCATTAGAATCACTTGGGAAATTTTTTAATTTTTTAAATGGCCGATGCCTGGGTCTAGCTCCAAAAGTTCTGGTGTAAAGACCTGGTATGTAGTTGGGTCACTGGAATTGTAAAAGCACCTTCAATTTTAATGTGCAATTAGACCTGAGAACTGCTGCTTTGTATTAAGAAAATGCTACCTGAGTTTTCATCTGGGTGAGGGCCTAGCAAAGATTTTTAAAAATTCTTCTCTTATTCATAAAATCAATAAAAAACAAACTGAACAGTGGAAAACAAAGAATATCCTATCATCAGTAAAACCAGGGAAAAGTCACAACCTCAAAGCCTAAAATTTGAGGACAAAAGCACCTTTACTGATCTTATAGAGAGGGAATAAGAAGAACATTAACCAGCTTTGGAGCAGTGATTTGGAGTCAACTAAACTGTAACGTGAGGTTCTAAATTGTAAACAACTAAACAGAAGGCATTAGGTGTTTGGAACCCCAGGAAGTCACAGGACAAAAGTATCTACCAGCTAGTCAGCACGCATGGTGGTTTTTGTCACATTCTGTACGGTGATCTCTACTGTCTCCTGGACCATGGATGTTACATCAATGGGCTCCCTAGAGGTGCTCAAGTTGAATATCATGATTCAGGATCCAGAGGCAAAGAGGGGCCAGGAGGGTCTCTGAACCACTTTCAACACCTGTGGCCACAGTGGGATTTCAACCCCCCCCACCCAGGAGGGGATCTGCACATTTTTATAGATGAAATCAGAAATTTCCTGGCTGTTGTGTGGGTAATAAAATGGAAGATTCAGTCTCGGTGAGAGATTAATGGCGATAAGACTGACTTGTCAGTTGGTGAGATGAGAAAGTGAAGAGGTTTTGAGTGTTGCAAGCTCATAACTGTATCCATAGCTCACCTGTACCTTGTCATGTGCTGTGCAATAAATTTATACAGAGGAAAACATTGGATCAGAAGTGCATCTGCAACTCAGCCCTTTTCAGGTGAATAGCTCATCAGCTTGCTAAAATCCATACTATTCATGCACACAATGGTTGGATTCCCAAATCTAATCTATGGCTACAGGTGAGAATATATTTCTCTCTCATTCCTACAGCATTTGCAGATAAAGGCATTGATAAAATGTTCCTAAGTAATATACTTAGCCCTCAGTCTTCAGAAGGAGACGATTTATTTCAAGGAGAATCTTTCTAACCTGAAATTCTGAGTTGTGCTTTGCCATAATGAGCTATTGCATAAGAAAATCATCTACAGTGAGAAACAAGGTGACATAGAGTTCATTGTAAAATTCTTGACATGGTTACCTGCTACACGATATTAGAAATCACTTCAGTGAATTTGTAGGTGCAAGTGATGTAGACTGTACTCTATCCAGACAGGGAACTCCAGGGTCAGTGGCTGCATGCTTACTTTGAAGCCTGCAAAGAAGATAAGGGCTTTGAGAGAGAAGATACTGAAAAGAAGGTAGAAATACTCTTTATTCAAGTCACTGGCTTCTCATATCTTTTGGAATCATGGGCTCTGATTCAAGCCAAATACTCCACTATTGAGTGTGACTTCCCTGAGTATGCAACAGTTCATTTTCATAAAAACTTCAAAATGAAGCCTGCGGTTACTGTATTAAAAGAGCTTAAGTGCTTAAGAGATTTAATTATTCATAGGCAGCTAAGCAATTCCTGTATATCTTTTCTTAAGAAATTCTAAAAAGCCAGTATTAATTAAAATTCCTGTTATTTCACTTGGTTACCTTGCTGTACAATTTTTTAAAATAGATTGAATGATGTCAAGAAATATGCTTACTGACATCAGTATGTGGAGGCATGGAAATATGTTCAATCTGCAAAGAGCTATGGAGCTATGGAGATATCAGTTTAATCCTTTCTTTGATAATTTAATCTATGTTATATGTGAATTATTATAAATTTAACATAACTGTGACTTTCCTCTGCTTATCTGTTTGTTGACTGTAAGCAATGAGAACGTTCTAGAATAATTTTTTAAAGTTTTACTTTAATTACTTTTAGTACAATTTTAGGTATTCATTGTAAACATTTTAATCTTAATGCACCATAAGTAAGATGCATATTTATTCTTTTTTTAAAATTTATTTATTTATTTGAGAGAAAGAGTTGGTGGAGGGGGAAGGGCAGAAGAAGAGGGAGAGAATCCTCAAGCAGACTCCCCACTGAGCATGGAGCTCAACTTGAAGCTTAATCCCAGGACCCTGAGATCATGATCTGAGCAGAAACCGAGAGTCAGCCACTTAATCAACTGAGCTACCCAGGTGTCCCCCCTTCTTCTTTTTTTTTTTTTTTAAGTAAGCTTTTCACCCAAACTGGGCTTGAGCTTGTAACCTGAGATCAGGAGTCATATGCTCTGCCTGCTGAGGCAGCTGGGCACCCCATGAATCATTTATTCTTGAAATGTCAGTCTCTTGCATAGATAATTGAGGATGCTGATATAAAAATACATGTTTGGGAAGGTAAAATACAATTACGTTCTATGTTGGTGGTACATCTTCTTGAATTGAATATTGAAAAGCATTTCTTGAGACACCTGAGTGGCTCAGGGGGTTAAAGCCTCTGCCTTCTGTTCAGGTCATGATCCCAGGGCTCTGGGATCAAGCCCCAAGTCGGGCTCTCAGCTCAGCAGGGAACCTGCTTCCCCCGCTCTCTCTGCCTGCCTCTCTGCCTACTTGTGATCTCTGTCTGTCAAATAAATAAATAAAATCTTAAAAAAAAAAAAGAAAGAAAAGAAAAGAAAAGAAAAGCATTTCTTTTAGGGGCACCTGTGGCTAAGTTGGTTAAGCGTCCAACTCTTGATTTCAGCTAAGGTTATGATCTCAGCTTTGTAAGATTGAGCCCCACATCTAGCTCTGCACTGGGCATGGTGTCTTCTTTATTTTTTTTTTTAAAGATTTTATTTATTTATTTGACAGACAGAGATCACAAGTAGGCAGAGAGGCAGGCAGAGAGGCAGACAGAGAGAGAGAGGAAGGGAAGCAGGCTCCCTGCTGAGCAGAGAGCCCGATGCGGGGCTCAATCCCAGGACCCTGGGATCATGACCTGAGCCGAAGGCAGCGGCTTTAACCCACTGAGCCACCCAGGAACCCCGGCATGGTGTCTTCTTAAGGTTCTCTCTCTCCCTCTCCCTCTGCCCCTCTGCCCCCCATCCCTAGCTAAATAATAATAATAATAACTATTATTATTATTATTATTATTATTATTTTTAAAACATTTCATTTGGGGAAATATATTTTGGAATTAAGTTTCCCTTTCCCTGCAGAGTCTATCAGAAGAAATATTAATATTTACCATACAATTCTGCAATAGAAATGATTATTTAATGTTATCAAGACTCTTGATGATGATTTCATATACTAAATATAGTCATTTAAAGTTGTAGTTTCAGTTTTTTAAAATTTTACTATGTCAAATAGTTTCTAATCAAACATGCTTTTTAACTTAAATATTCTAGATTTTGTTTCTTATCAAATAATAGTATTTATTGCTAATTTTCTAAACAAATGTAACAAGTTTATTATAATTGGGAACAAATCAATATCATTTAGATTAATACATTTTTACCTCTCCCACTTCATTCCTTACATTTTGGTTTCATGTTTTAGTTTGGATCCATATGCAATGGCTATTTTATATAGTAAGTTCAGAAAAATATGTTGAGGTGATTAAAAAGATTAAATAAGGAACATTTAGGACAATGATGTTCTGTACTTAAAATCTGATATAATAAAATGTGAAATAGATACTTAAGATAAAGGGCTTCTGTTTTATTTGTCTTGTCTTATGTTTAAGTTTTATTTTGTTTGGGGAATGAGGAGAAGGCAATTAGTATCCTGAAGGAAGTTAGATCTGTGATATAGATAGACACAAGTTTCAGAAATTGCTGTGTAGAGTTTAATAGTCATAGTTAACTTCACTTTGAAAATTAGTCTAGCATGCTTTGTATTTCAGTCATATGAGTGCCCCTGTGCAAAGTTGGCTTAATGGATCTGTATATTTGAAATATGCAGCTATGAATTTATTCTCTGAAATTTTATAGGAGTTTTGTGTATTATCCCAAATGTCTTATATTCTCAGACAAGTGTTGTAAAATACTTGGATAATTTCAAGATGTTTAAAGCTAACAATGTGAGTACAAACAGCTAAATGCCATTTCAAATGGCAAATTCCAGTTACATAAATAGAATCTTAAAATCTGTTTTTATCTATAGCAGTGTTAGAACAAGATTTTTTGTCTACCTCCCCAATGTTATAAATGTTCCCTTCTCTTTTTTTTAATCATTTTTTTAATTTATTTTCAGCATAACAGTATTCATTGTTTTTGTACCATACCCAGTGCTCCATGCAGTCCGTGCCCTCTCTAATACCCACCACCTGGTTCCCCCAAGCTCCCACCCCCCACCTCTTCAAACCCTTCAGATTGTTTTTCAGAGTCCATAGTCTCTCATTGTTCACCTCCCGTCCCTTCTCTTTTTATAAACCATTTTATTACAGAATCAATAGAATCTTGCCCAGTTGATTAAATGAATGGAATCAATTAAACAACTTTTATAGTGTTAGAATGAACTTGAAAATGTGTTTTGGGTGGGATTTTCATCTATTGGTGGGAACATTTTTATAGAACCATGAAGAATATGTAGTATCCTTAAACTTTTTGCTTACCAATCTCTTTAAGTATGACAGTATCTGCCTTGGAGAACTGGGTGAGGAGGTGACCATTTTTCTACCGTACTCCATAGTCTTTGTTCAAACCATCTTGAATAGAGATTCACTGAACCATTACTGGTAGAGTGGGCATAGGTGCCAGTCATGATATTGTTGTAGGCTTTTCAGAGAGATTTGTGTAAAGGTGAATGCAATAGGGAATAATAGCTCTCGTGTTAGCCCTGGGAGTATGCATGGATGTTAGGAACAAAGTGAGATGTTTAAGACACTGCTCCCATTCTTTGAGGAGACTTTGTGTGTTTTTCGCATTAAGAAGCTCATACTTTCTGTACAGGTTTTGGGATCCTGGTGCAAGGTAGTAATAGGTTCATATTGTTTCTCTTTATATTGACCATTTAAGAGATTCTTAAACATAAATCTCAGCAGAATATTTTTAAAAATATTCCTCTAATTTACACTGTGGCTTGCTGAGAGTATCTCGTGCCTTTTTATGTTAAGCTACAGAGCTTGAATGTTTGACTTAATAACTGGTATTAAGTCCAATTTTTGCAGATATGAAAATGGTTGTTAGAAGTGGTATATGAGGGGCGCCTGGGTGGCTCAGTGGATTAAAGCCTCTGCCTTCATCTCGGGTCATGATCTCAGAGTCCTGGGATCGAGCCCCTCATCAGGCTCTCTGTTCAGCAGGGAGCCTGCTTCTCCCTCTCTCTCTGCCTGCCTCTCTGCCTACTTGTGATCTCCATCTGTCAAATAAATAAATAAAATATTTTAAAAAAAGAAAAAGAAGCGGTACATGAATACATATTTAACAAGCCAAATTCAGTCTTGTTCCCTTTTTTCATTATATATTTATACAATCTTATCTGACAGTGATATTTGATTTTTTTTCCCCCTTCCAATCCCATGCTTCCATTATCTTCTGGAAATCAAAGAGATGTAGTCACAAATGATCATCTGAAATCAATGAGCACAAAACTCATCAACTAGGTCTTCCTGCATGTATATAAAAGAGTATAAATGAAAATCTGCAGATTAGTGTAAATTTTATCTTGTGTATATTTGAATATATATTGCTTTGCATTCTCTTTCCTCTTGTAGAAATTTATCTATCAGAAATGATCCAGCTTTTTGGTTTTGGACTGGAAACAGCCAATAGTTCTGGCTACACAGTGGGATAACAAGAACCAGAAATAGGGTTTATCAATTTTTATGTTAATGTCTGTACTTACTTATACAGCCTTTCATTGCCCAATATGAGGTTGCTTCTTGAGTTGGACATTCATTTTTGTGAGGTTAGATTCCGAAAGCAATCAATTAACACACTGTTATATTAATAGAATTCCATTCTTTGAGTCATGAATCTAAGCTAAAATACATTTAAAATATAATCTAATGATTACAAACTGAAGTATTACCCTTTCTTATTTTCAGGGTTATTAAACTTTTTCCTTCAAAAAAAAGGCTTGAGATGGTACATATCTCAGTGTGAATCTAAATCTTATGTATATAAGACATGTGATGATTATAAATCTTACTTCAACTTAAGACTTAAGCATATCTCATTGGCTTCTCTAAATAAAATTGTTCATTAGGGGATTATAAAAGAAAGAAAAGATGTAAGTAATCTCTTAATTACAGTTATTTCCATTTTTGCTGAACCAAAATATGTTAACTTCATTTTAACTTCATAAATATATGTTGATAAACCATCCAGGTTTAAAGAAAAGAACATTTTCTGAAATGTTAGAGACCTCAACTTTTAAAATTATACAGGCATGTATTTTAGATTACACACAGACTTATGTATGATTTTATGATTCCCTACTTAGTAATATAAATAAAAATACTACCTAATAGTTTGGTTTCCTGCCTTAAATTGCTTTCAATAAGCATTTTTACTGCAGCCCAAAGTAATAGAAGCTTAAGCTTTCAATATTAATCATTCAGTTGACAGAGAAAGTTAACAATGTTGTACACTAAGAGGGGAGTTTTGTTATTGGTAGCAATTTGTACTACTTCACAGAAAAGAAGGCAAGTGCTGGTAATTGTCACACACAGAGGAAAAAAGAATTAGAAGTATATCATAAAGCAGCCTTGTCTTTATTTTGAAATGGACTTGCTCTGATTTTTCTTCTTTAACCAGTTAGATTTTAGAGTGTCCTTTGGGGACACATTAAGTCAAAACGTTTTGTCTTTGTCAGTTTTCATTTTTTAAAGAAGGCATTAGTTACATTGAATCACTTTTTTTTCTTTTTATTTCCTGTTGCATACCACCTCTGTGATTACAATGTTATGTGTTGCGTTTTAAATCTTTGGAGAGAAAAGCATATCCATTATTTTAAGTTATTTTTCCTTGTCTTTGAAGCTCAGTCTATAAATGTATTACTAAAAAGGAAATTACTTCAATTAGCATTACTTAAATACTTGAAAACTGAAATTAATAGCATATATTATAAGATAAATTGGATTTTTAACAAATATTTTTACACTAAAAAATTTCATTTCTCAATCATAACATGAAAGGGATGAAAGATTTGTACCATTTGAATGGAAAAAAAATATGTAATGGGCAAAGAAAATAACCTTTTGTGTTAGGGACACCCAAAACTTAAATGGTTAGTAGGTTTCTGTCCTGAAATCTGCTTTCCCTTCTTTACTATACTTGATGCACTTATTGTACTATTGATATTATAAAACCACAGGGATAAAATATCATCATGTCTGTGTTCAGTAGGAATCCTATGGCTTTTCTAGTTATGAAAATTTGCCAAGATATCTATTTAAAATAGTAACTCTTGAATGTAGGCATGTTTTGCTTATATCTTACCCATTAATGGTGTTATGAATGTCATTAATCACTTTAATAGACCACTGGTAAGATGCTTTAAAAATTAATAACTAATATAAACTATGGTCTTTGGGCGGTAGTGATGTTGTCAGTGTAGGTTCATCAGTTGTAACAAATACAGCAGTCTGGTGGAGGGCGTTGATCATGGAGCAGGCTATATGGAGGAGGCGGAGAAGAGAGGAGGGGAGGTATATGAGAAATCTCTGCACTTTTTTTCTTAATTATGCTATGAACATAAAACTTCTCAAAGAAATATTCTCTATTTTAAAGTTAAAAACATTACATATCATATATGAACTAATTAGCAAAGAGTTAGAAAAAATTGACTGATCTGAATTGTAGGTGCTCCTGGTAGTTAAATTTCAAAAGAAACTTTCAAAGACAGGTTGAAACCTGTCGATATAAGCTAGCTTCTGTGACCTGGAAAAGATCCAGCAAAAGTGGCAAGAAAGACAGATGAGAGTGCATATCTGCCATCGTTGTGCTTGTAGTGGGCTGCTATTTCCATGTAGGTGGTGACACAGTAACACTTTTTTGTCCAGTAATCTGAAATTGTTCCCTGCATGTACCTGTACTGAGATAACTATAAATTGTTGAAATCTACAAAGAGGAAATGTTTTGAGTCTACTGTATTTAGGAGCTTTTGTACACGTAAATCAGTTCCATGAGATAAAATATTTGAAGTTTAAAATATACCATTGGGGGGATGCCTGGGTGGCTCAGTTGGTTAAGCAGCTGCCTTCGGCTCAGGTCATGATCCCAGCGTCCTGGGATTGAGTCCCACATCGGGATCCTTGCTCAGCAGGGAGCCTGCTTCTCCCTCTGCCTCTGCCTGCCTCTCTGTCTGCCTGTGCTCACTTTCTCTGACAAATAAATAAATAAAATCTTTAAAAATATATATATACCATTGGGGGGGTACGTGGCTGACTTAGTCTTTAAGTGTCAGACTCTTGATTTTGGCTCCGGTCCTGAGCTCAGGGTGGGGAATCAAGCCCTGCAATGGGGCTCCACACCCAGCACAGTCTGATTATCCCTCTGCCCCACCCCTGCTCAAGCTCTCTCTCAAGCAAATAAAAAAATAAATGAAATCTTTAAAATATATACATATATGTATTTATAACATACAGTTATTTATAAATTCTTATAATTTTATATAATCATATATAATATATAAATATGTTATAATTATATCTTTAATAATGTATAAGTAAAGTCTTTAAATATATATATAAATACATATGTACATATGTATATCTATACACCATTAGTATAAGGAAGAAGACATAACATTCTACCATGTGGTTAAGTGATCATTTCTTTATTCAGCTTTGGAAGAAAAGAACTAAACAAATAATTGTCATTGTATTAACTATATCTTGGACTGAGAAATTGTGGCATAAAGCTTAAACATGTGTGTACCAATGCAAACTTTTGGTAGTAGAATCCTGCTTTGTGTATTTCATAGGTGCTATGAATAGTTTCAGCACTAAAAATATATTAATACCTCTCAAGGTATTGATGCAACTTTTGATGTAGGCATTTTGGTATGCCTCTGAAGGTCTAAGAATTTGTTACTCTGTTTGATAATATACTTCCCATTTTTGTTGTATATTTTTGTATTTAAAATTTAATTTCTATATTTTTTACTACTGTTAACTTAGGTAAAATTTGTCCTGGGATGTTTTGCTTTACTTCTGTTTAATAAGGCCTTTAACCATTGATTAAATGAAGAACTCTATCTCTTTTTTTGAAGGAATACATCTTTTCAAAAAGATTCTATTCTGTAAATAAAAATTGATTGTAACAATCAAGTTGGATTCTAGCTGTAAAAAAAAATAAAGATGATTTAACATATTAACAGATTTTAAAAAGAAAAGCCACATGAACAATTCCATATGTGAATAAAAATCATTTGACAAATTCATGACAAAAAAGAAATCTTTCAGCAAACTCAGAATAAAATATTTTCCTCAATCTGGAAAAGATTGTCTGTAGAAGACCAATTGCTAACATCATCCTTAATAGTGAAACATTGAATAATTTCTTCCTGAGATAAAAACAGGGTAAGAATGCCCGTTTTTTTCTACCTCCATTCAACATTGCCCTAAGTCTTCACAAATTCATAAAAATAATAACAGAAGGAAGGGAGGGAGGAAGGAAGGAAGGAAAGAAGGAGACCACCTATTTTCAGATTATTTAATTGTTTACATAAAAAATTATAAGGAATGTAGGAAACAACCAAAATTAATAAAGGAATTTAGCATAGCATAAAGTTAGTTTACAAAAGTCAGCAAAAAATATCTTGTATCTGCATAAAGAAATATCACTTTTAGGTTGGAGAGTTTCAACTTGAATAGCAAAGCAGAACTATCAGAATACACACACATAGAGGAGCACTTAAAATTTTTTGTATTGAAGTGTAGTTGACACAATGTTATATTGGTTTCAGGTGTACAACATAGTGGTTGGAGAAGACTTTCTGCTATGCCACGTTCACCACAAATGTGGCTACTATCTGTTATCCTACAACATTGTGACAATATCATTGACTGCATTTCCTTTGCTGTACCTAGCAGTACACGGCACACTTTTAAGAAAGAAAATGAGAAAAGATAGATCACATTTTTTTTTTCAGCTCTTTTTTTGGTAAAAGGTATTAGTCCAGTCATGTTCTCTTACCTCTCAGCATTGGAAGAATATCCAAGACTTCCTAGCTCAGTACATCTCAAATTACTTACAGCAAAGAACAAGCTTTTTCTCAATTTGTTTTGAACATATATATATTTTTTAAAAGATTTTTTTTTTCATTTATTTGAGAGAGAGAGAGAGAGAGAGAGAGAGAGAATGAGCAGTGGGGAGGGGCTGAGCCAGAGAGAGAGAGAGGGAGAGAAGCAGGCTCCCTGCTAAGCAAGAAGCCCCATGCAGGGCTTGATCCCAGGACCCTGGGATCATGACCTGAGCTGAAGGCAGACGCTTAACTGACTGAGCCACCCAGGCGCCCCTGAGCATGTACATTTAAAAATACAATAAAAGTGTCATGATAATGTTAAACTGCTGCAGAGGTTTCTAAATGCATACTCTAGTTTCCATACTTACCCCATGGCTGGCTGATAACTGTAGTTAACAGATCAGTCCCAGTCATTAAAAATCCTGCCACTGAGAACATTCTCTGACTTTTCCCTAATCCCCTTCCTCCAGCTGTTACTTTTAAGTATTAACTTGAGTTCTCCCTTTTTTCCCCACCAACTTGCCTTCTCTCTTCTTACTATTTTCACCTTATATTAAATTTATCCAAGTCAACTGAACATAATCTCAGAAGTAAAAGGCATTTAACTCCACTTATCTCCATTATTCTATAAAATACACAATTGGACTTTTAATAGTCTAAAGCTGAAAAAATAGAAATTATTATTATTAATATTATTATTAGGCCACTGAAGGTGACCAAAACCCACTGTATGGGCTGGTAATTTCTCTCTGGCCTATTACACCAACCTTTACTATTATTATTATTATATCAAATTTCACATCTCTTTCACATATAAACAATTACACATTATTAACTAGGCTTGAGTTTTGAGAGACAATGAACAGTTAAAGAAAATTGACAGAGACAAAGTAGGTGGTCCAGACTGCAATTGCTTAATGAGAGACATAATAAGATGCCACCTTTCAGAAATATAGACAACAAAATATTTTTTTAGAGTTTTTGAAGGTACATTTTAAAAATCAACCTTTTGATATCTATTCCTAATCCTCGCTTATCTACATGATCACAACCAAAAAAGGGAAATAGAATTCTATCCTATGGGACGTAAGTTATTCTACATTAAAGATCCCAATAAATTGCACTCTATGATTTTCCTTGGAATTCTAAATAGTATGTTTACACCTATTGTAACCATACATGAATTGCATGGTTCTTCTGTTTTACTGGTTGTGATGTTATATTTTGCACTCTGAGCTTGACTTTATTTAAGTGAGGCACATTTCCAGCTGATTTCTCATTAAGAAAAACCATAGCTACCCTTTGGATTTTTCCGAATCACTATTTTCATTTCCTTATCCTGCGAATTGCAGTTCTTCTCTTGAGCTCATGAAAATCTTAGTTCCTCTGAGTGCCTTAGATTTCAAGGTCAGAGGTTCACCCCACTGGCTATATAGGAAAAGAATATTTCAACCCAAATAGAGTTTTACCTCAGTCCAAACAGAATTTGCTCTTCATGAACAGGAAATTCATGCTTGTTCTCCTTGGCTTTGCTTCCTCCTCAGCTTTTTATCTAGAAACAACTTCTTGTGGCCTAATTTATTAAACACTAGGTGGGTTTAGGATTATGTTCTTGGATCAAAAGAAGCATTCAATAAATATTTATTGAATAGAGCCTATTCACAAAATTATCTTAGAAGTTCCAAATTTGAAGATTCCAACACTTAAGAAATAACTGCTGAAGACTTTAAAAAGAAAATACCAAACCCAAATTCTGTACTAAATTTAAAAATTTAGTATTTAATAATATTTCATATCTAAGTGTTGTGCTGATAAGAGTAACGTAGTCTCCCCAAGAAATACATGGGGAAAATAAGATGACCTGATTATCATCAGTTTATCTTTCATCCCTATAGTTTTATAATTATAAATATTCACCATTTAAATTTAGCATACGTTATCCCTCTTTCAATTCTAATCATAATAAACATATTTCAAGTTTAACATGGAATGTAGGACAGATTTTAGTATGCTAATCTGAGGCACACACACACACACACGATTTGACATTGTACTGTGTTCCTCTACTTTCAGATCTGTTACTTTCTTAGTTAGGGATTGTTTGGCTACCATCAACAGAACTCAATGACTTACATTTAAGCAAAAGAAAAAATACGTCTCATGGAACTCAGTGGTCGGAAATACACCCAAGTCTCACAAAAAGAACTGGAACCAGGGAATCAAAGTCAATAAAGGAAGTCATTCACTCTCTCTCTTCCGGGTCACAGAATGTTCAATTTCTACTGACCCTCTGTATGTACTAAATTTCTCCCTCCGCTCTCTCTCTCTCTCTCTCTGTCTCTCTTTCTCTGCCATCTCTATCTCTGTATCTTCCTCTTACTTTCTCTTTGTTCATGTGCCCATGATTGTCCCAAGCCTAGTTTGAAATAGTCTCTCTACTTATAAAGTCCAGCAGAAATTGTCTAACATCCCTGTGTTCCGATTCCTCGGAAAGAGACCTTTAGTCACCTACTTTGAGTTAGATTTCCATACCTGTTCCAACCAGCTGTGGCCAGTGTAGGTGAATTCACATGTCTTATGACAATAAGGATGTACATAGATTATCCAGGAAGGTGTGAGTATATTGATTTAAAAAGAGCCCTATGGGTAATACAGATAGAAACCTACAAAAATGTGTGTCCCTTCCCTCTCCATGATTACTAATACCCAATCCAGCACATTGCACCTTCCTCACCACCTGTCCAAGTACTGATTCTTGACTTGGTTAGAAGTTAAGTGAAGAATCCTGGGATGGGGGGAAGCTCAGTGACCTTGGGTGAATATAAGATGATATAGGAAAGTTCCAGTTGCCTGAAATGCCGTAAGGAAGCTCAATATTCTATCTGACCCTCCTCCAGGCACTAGCAACTGGTTTCTCAATGGTGAAGCACAAGCAGAATGTACCTAAAACCTTTCCTTGCTTTTGCCATCTTTCTGTCTCCAAACTTTTCCTTGCCTGGCGGAAGGAAATAAGGCAAATAACTCCTTGTAAGGCAAATGCTCCTCTTCACAAGCCAGAAGAGAGAGGTGTGTTAGTGTTTTTGTTTGGTGGGTAAAAATTAAATTTGGCCTAATCAAAGTTAGAGAGTGGAGGAGCTGACAAAATCTTAGCATATGTCCCACTTCACATGTTTGCGGAGACGGCGGATGGCTGTCTGATCTTGGCAAAGTTCTACTTCATTATTTTCCTTATTATTGATTATTTCCTCAGAGCCTATGTTTCTTCACTGAAAAATGATGGTAACAATAATTGTAACTACCTCCACATGCTGCTGCAAAATTTTAGGACAGTCCCTAAAACATGGTTGGCACTTAGTAAATGTTAGCTGCTCTTATCTTTCCTGCAGATAAAAAAGTACTGAAAAAAATCCATAACCTTAAATACTTAAATTAATAATCAACAAAGAATAAGAAATAACAAATTAAACATTAAATCCCAATGGTTAGAAAAAGAATAAAATTAAGAAATGAAGAGAAAGTAGAAAATCAAAGAATACATAGAAAGTTTTGGTGCTAATAATTATATCTAAGCACAGATTTCTTGAAAATGGAGCTAATAAAATAGATAAATGATTAGATGACTTAATCAAGAAAGGGGACACATAAAAGCACAAAATTAAAAAGACAAATATATACAGAATCACAGATATCAAGAAAATTACAAAAGCATTGAAAAATGTTTCTCAATTCTAAGAAAATAAATTTAAAAACCTACATTCATGACTGTGTTCTGGGAAAATATAAATTACCAAGACTAATTCTAGAAAGATAGAAAATCTAAACAGATGAATTACCATTAGAAATAGAGAAAAGCATCCGATAGCAACCATCCCCCCAAATAAAGCAATATGATTAAATAATTTCACAGTGGCATTTCACCAAATGTTTAAAAATTCAAATCTCAATGTTTTTGAATTGTTCCAGAGCATGGAAAAAAGATACCTTTTAGATTATTTTTATAAAACTATAATAACAATGATACTAAAAAGCATCATGATCACATAAGATTATAGACTACACTCACGTATGACTATTAAAGCAAAATTCTAAATAAAATATTAACAAATATATTCCATCAGGAATTTAAAAATGATTCACTGTAAGAAAAATTATAACTCAGAATAGTTGGCTGGAAGAGAAAAATCATAATAGCATCCCCATAGATGCCGAAAAAAGACTTGATAAATTCAATGTCCATTCTTGTTAAAAAACAAAAATACAGATTTTAAAATAGGGACAAATGTAACCTTCCTAAACATGATAATGTTGGCCAGCATCTTGCTCAATGGGAAACATGGATAAGTATCCAGTCAAGAACAACACAAAGATCCCCACTATCACCAATAGTACATGGCAGTGCAATAAACAAGGAAAAGAATAAAACCAGCGTAAAAATTGCAGAGAAGACAGATGAAAAATACTGTTTTTTGTAGGTAATATAATGGTACACTGAGAAAATTCCAGAAACTCATCTGAGAAAACTATTCCAAATAATAAGACAACTTGGTATAATGATGGAGGGGAAATTAATACATGGAACTCAGTTTCCTATACATTTAGCTATAGAAATTTAAGATATAAAATATATTTTTATACATTTTATACATTTGGATATAGGAATTTTAGATATAAAATAGATTAAAATACCTCAAATTCAATAACAAGACAACAACAACAAAAAATACCTAGGAAAATAACTAGCAAGGAAAATATAAAACCTATATGAAGAAAACTTCATAATGTAAAAGCCACAAAAAAAAAGAAAAAATGGAAAGAAGAATTAATAAAAGTCAAATCATGTTCTTGTGTCAAGGATCTACCATCATGTAATAATATGAAGGCTCCCTAAATTAATAATTTAATGTGATCTCAGTAAGAAATAATATCATGATTCCTTTGGAAAGTGAGTGAGATATTTATGATATTCATATAAAAATAAACAAGAATAGGGATGCCTGGATGGCTCAGTTAGTTAAGCTCAGGTCATGATCCTAGGGTCCTGGAATTGAGCCCCACACCAGGCTCCTTGCTCAGTGGGGAGTCTGCTTCTCCCTCTGCCTGCTGCTCCCCCTCCTTGTGCTCTCTCACTCTCTCTCTGACAAATAAATTAAATCCCTAAAAAAATAAACTAGAATAACCAAATATTGAAATCCATTATAACCCTACCAGATACGTATACACGATAATTTTGCTATAATGGAAATAATGCAGTGAGGGAAACCGGCAATGACAGATGGTGGAAGAGAACTAAAGATTCAGATACAGATCTAAATGTATAGGGAAGTTTAGGACGTGTGAAAAATGCCCTCCTAAATCAGTGGGCTATTCAACAAATGGTATTTGGGCAACTGAGTAGCCATCTAGAAAAAAATATTAACTTGGATTTCTATTTCATATACATTACTGAAATAAATGTCAGACTGATAAAAGATGTAAATGAATAAAATATGGAACCATAGAAACATGAGAAACAAATGGGTGATTTTTTTTTTAACCTCAGAGTGGGAAAGGTATGCCACAAAGCCCCAGAAGCCATAAAAAATTTTACTCATTTCAAGGGCATAAAAATCAATCATTTTCTGCATCAGGGAAAAAGGACAAAACAGAAAAAAGATAACCAACTGGGAAAACAAGCTTAAAAAACAAATTCATATACAGGCATTCTAAAAGCTTCAACAAATCAAAGGAAAAGGGTCAATATCCAATAGAAAAAAAAATGGTCAAAATATAAGAAAAAAATGGAATTTCAAATGACCATTAAATATATGAAAAGATTTTTAATTTCATTCCTAATAAGAGAAATTTAAACGATACTGAAATGTGTACATCATATATTTCTGGTAAGTACACAAGATACAGTGGTTGCCTCTGGGAAAAGAGAGTGTGTAAATTGGATACTGACATTTTTAAAAGACATAGTTTCTGTAGAATAGCCTTTCGTGTTCTTTGTATTTTGTACCATACATGAGTAGCCCCTGTTTAAAAGTGAGGGGACACCTGGATAGCTCAGTTGGTTAAGCGACCAACTCTTGATTTTGGCTCCAGTCATGATCTCAGGGTCAAGCTCCATGCCAGGCTCTCAGCTCAGTGGGGAGTCTGCTTGAGATTCTCTCTCCCTCTCCCTCTGGCCATCCCCTACTCACGTACTCTCTCTCTCTCTCTAAATTTGTCTTTTTTTAAAAAGTGAAATTAATTTTTGAAAGAAAAGAATAAGCAAAGAAAGAAGTCATATTTTGGAATGGCATTTACAGAATTATAATTACAGAATTATATCTCAAGTGCATGTTGAGAATACAAAATGATACCAATATTCATGAATGTACACATACATGGTAAACATCTCAAAAATGTGTACCAGCTTCAGGATAGTGTTGTGTCCTCACAGAGAAATCCAGAGACAGTCTGAGTACAAAAGTAGAGAAGCCCTCCAGTTAATGCATAATTTTTTTTACTCTAAGGCAAATTTTAGAGTGCTGGCTGAGAGATATGACATTTTCTACAGATTATTTAAAGACAACATAATCCATTCACTCCTCTGTGTGTGTGTGTGTTTTCTAGGAAATAGTATTTATTTTTAAGTTTTTATTTAATTCCAGTTAGTTAACATACATTATAATATTAATTTCAGTGTACAGTATAGATCATAGTTTATAGATTCCTCACTTCCATACATCATCCAGTGCTCATCACAACAAGTGCCCTCCTTAAATCCTATCACCTATCTGACTCATCCCCCCACACCCTTGCCCTCTGGTAACTATCGGCTTGTTCTCTGTCATTAAAGGTCTGTTTCTTGATTTGTCTCTCTCTCTCTCCCTCTCTTACTTTTTGCCCTTTGCTTCTTTGTTTTGTTTCTTGTGTATACTTTAAATTCAGTCTTTCAATCACATTGTATCAGCAAATATCCTGTTTCATACTTGGAGCGAGTCACTGAGGCCCTCCCAGAGTCATAGTATGTTGAGACCTTTGCTGTAAAATACTGTTATGGAGACTGGCCACTACATCCCTCATTGTACACACCCATGGGAAATTTCCTTTGGTTTTTCCATCCAGGAAGAGCTCTGATTCTTCTGAGGAGCTGCTGTATATCATTTTCTCTAATAAGAATCATCAATTATATGTCATTTTTTCCTTTGGCTACCTTGAAACTTCTGGTTAATTTTAAGACCCAACTCAACAATATTGTCTTATGATTAAGATTCTTAGTATTTTTGTCTTTGTCCCAATTTTGTATTTATATTTCATTATTATGAAATATCATTGAATCATTACTCTGATTCATTACTTGAATCATTACTATGAGCCATCTCATATCCAGTATTAATATCCCAAAAGGCAAGATGTTAATAAATTAGGGTAATGCATCAGCTTATCCTCATCCGATCCTCAGAAATGCCCTTGGGGCGCCTGGGTGGCTCAGTTGGTTAGGCAACTGCCTTCAGCTCGGGTCATGATTCTGGAGTCCTGGCATCAAGTCCCACATTGGGCTCCCTGCTGAGCAGGGAGTCTGCTTCTCCCACTGACCTCTCTCCTCTCATGCTCTCTCTCATGCTCTCTCTCTCTCAAATAATTAAATAAAATCTTTAAAAAAAAAAAGAAAAAGAAATGCCCTGTGAGGTAGATGGGATTGCCACTATTTGGTCCATTTTGTGGAAGAAAACATCCCAGAGAAGCTCAGAAAAAGTATGTCAGAATCCAGCTTTTATTGGATCAGCACCAGTACAGGCAGATTCCTCAGTTAGATACAATGAACCAATACCATAACACACACACACACACACACACACACACACACACACATTCCCTTATGCACTCATATGTGCAATATGTCATTTATTTCTGGCAGAAAAAATTTTTAAAAAATTTTAATTGTCATTAAACATGTTTGCTTGAATCAACTAATTTATGACATTTGTATGTGCCTTTTCACAAATTCTTTCTTCTCAAAGTGAGCTTCTTCCTCCTCTCCTCTCCAGGCAAATGTCTACTTATGCTTTCCTCACACATTTTATGGGTCACCTGTCAGTCACAACACTCATCCCTCTAGGTTATAGGTATACCCTTTATGGGGATGTATTAATGACAGATCAATAAGATCTTAAGAGTTCCAACATACAGAATTTTTCATATAATATGCTTGATCTGTGTTCATAATGTTTTTCCTTCCCATAGGGAGCTAGACTCACTTATTATGTATTCCCAAATTTACTGTTGAGCTCTACTGTCTATGATGTTGCGAGGATCTGGCTATTTGTTAGTATTTGAAAACAAACTACCCTAGTTTTAACATTGAAGAATAATAAAACAGTGCTTACTATAAGTATAATGTATGAACAGGATCTTTGCTTTAGTTGGCACTGTTTTTAATTTCCTCCTTTCTCACTAATGTATCACAAACATGTAGAACCACTGAATAAGCAGTCAAATAAATATTTGTTGAATTACTAAATGTTGATGTAGAAGAGGGTGAATATTTCTTGATTCAACTGGAAGGATACTATTTCCAAAGGTTTAAAGTGCTTTCCTATTGAGGGGATCCCCTTGCTGATGACAAATTAAAAATCTATTGCTCTTGGGGCGCCTGGGTGGCTCAGTGGGTTAAAGCCTCTGCCTTCGGCTCAGGTCATGATCCCGGGGTCCTGGGATTGAGCCCCGCATCAGGCTCTCTGCTCAGCAAGGAGCCTGCTTCCACCTCTCTCTCTCTGCCTGCCTCTCTGCCTACTTGCGATCTCTGTCTGTCAAATAAATAAATAAAATCTTTTAAAAAATCTATTGCTCTTTATACATAAAATGAATAATTAGACATGTCTTGATGTTCAATAGCGTAATTGTGATTTACATACTTGGGTGTTCAGAAGTTAAATTCTGTTTCTAAATAACTTAGTAAAATGCTACTTGATTATTTTCATACGTGTTTGCAGTACGCAAGTATTGATGGAGGCTCGATCTGAGTCTAGGAGATGCACACGTACTAGTAAGCATTAACATTAAGATGTTAAGACACAGGGAGAAGTCAAGATGGCAGAGAAGTAGCAGGCTGAGACTACTTCAGGTAGCAGGAGATCAGCTAGATAGCTTATCTAAAGATTGCAAACACTTACAAATCCAATGGGAGATCGAAGAGAAGAAGAACAGCAATTCTAGAAACAGAAAATCAACCACTTTCTGAAAGGTAGGACCTCGGAGAAGTGAATCCAAAGCGACGGGAAAACAGACCGCGGGGGGAGGGGCCGGCTCCCGGAAAGTGGCGGAGCAACGGAGCACAAAATCAGGACTTTTAAAAATCTGTTCCGCTGAGGGACATCGCTCCAGAGGCTTAACCGGGGTGAAGCCCATGCGGGGTCAGCGTGGCCTCAGGTCCCGCAGGGTCACAGAAGGATCGGGGGTGTCTGAGTGTCGCAGAGCTTACAGGTATTAGAACGGGGAAGCCGGCTACAGAGACAGAGCCGAGGAGTGACTCTCAGCTCAGGGTTACCTTGAACCGGTCGCAGGCTCAGTCAGCTCGGAGCGCAGCCAGAGGCCAGGGTGACGGGAGTAATTGGGCGCTGTTCTCTGAGGGCGCACTGAGGAGTGGGGCCCCGGGCTCTTGGCTCCTCCAGGCCGGAGACTGGGAGGCCGCCATCTTCATTCCCGTCCTCCAGAACTCTATGGAAAGCGCTCAGGGAACAAAAGCTCCCGAAAGCAAACCCGAGCGGATTACTCAGCCCGGCCCCAGGTAAGGGCGGTGCAACTCCGCCTGGGGCAAAGACACTTGAGAATCACTACAACAGGCCCCTCCCCCAGAAGATCAACAAGAAATCCAGCAGGACCAAGTTCACCTACCAAGGAGTGCAGTTTCAATAACAAGGAGAGCAGCGGAATTCCAGAGGAGGAGAAAGCAAAGCACGGAACTCATGGCTTTCTCCCCATGATTCTTTAGCCTTGCAGTTAATTTAATTTTTTTTTCTTTATCAATTTTTTTTTCTCTTCATCTGCCAATTTTTTTTAACTTTTACCGTTTTCTTTTTTAACGTTTTTTAACTAGTTTATCTAATATATATATATTTTTTCTTTTTTATAATTTTTCTTTATTCGTTTTCTTTTTTTTAATTCTTTTTTTTTTTTTTCCTTTCTTTCTGAACCTCTTTTTATCCCCTTTCTCCCCCCTCACGATTTGGGATCTCTTCTGAGTTGGTTAAAGCATATTTTCCTGGGGTTGTTGCCACCCTTTTAGTATTTTACTTGCTCCTTCATATACTCTTATCTGGACAAAATGACAAGGCAGAAAAATTCACCACAAAAAAAAGAACAAGAGGCAGTACTGAAGGCTAGGGACCTAATCAATACAGACATTGGTAATATGTCAGATCTAGAGTTCAGAATGACGATTCTCAAGGTTCTAGCCAGGCTCAAAAAAGGCATGGAAGATATTAGAGAAACCCTCTCAGGAGATATAAAAGCCCTTTCTGGAGAAATAAAAGAACTAAAATCTAACCAAGTTGAAATCAAAAAAGCTATTAATGAGGTGCAACAAAAAATGGAGGCTCTCACTGCTAGGATAAATGAAGCAGAAGAAAGAATTAGCGATATAGAAGACCAAATGATAGAGAATAAAGAAGCTGAGCAAAAGAGGGACAAACAGCTACTGGACCACGAGGGGAGAATTCAAGAAATAAGTGACACCATAAGACGAAACAACATTAGAATAATTGGGATTCCAGAAGAAGAAGAAAGAGAGAGGGAAGCAGAAGGTATATTGGAGAGAATTATTGGAGAGAATTTACCCAATATGGCAAAGGGAACAAGCATCAAAATCCAGGAGGTTCAGAGAACCCCCCTCAAAATCAATAAGAATAGGTCCACACCCCGTCACCTAATAGTAAAATTTACAAGTCTTAGCGACAAAGAGAAAATCCTGAAAGCAGCCCGGGAAAAGAAGTCTGTAACATACAATGGTAAAATATAGATTGGCAGCAGACTTATCCACAGAGACCTGGCAGGCCAGAAAGAGCTGGCATGATATATTCAGAGCACTAAATGAGAAAAACATGCAGCCAAGAATACTATATCCAGCTAGGCTATCATTGAAAATAGAAGGAGAGATTAAAATCTTCCAGGACAAACAAAAACTGAAAGAATTTGCAAATACCAAACCAGTTTTACAGGAAATATTGAAAGGGGTCCTCTAAGCAAAGAGAGACCCTAAAAGTAGTAGATCAGAAAGGAACAGAGACAATATACAATAACAGTCACCTTACAGGCAATACAATGGCACTAAATTCATATCTCTCAATAATTACCCTGAATGTTAATGGGCTAAATGCCCCAATCAAAAAACACAGGGTATATCAGAATGGATAAAAAAACAAAACCCATCTATATGTTGCCTACAAGAAACTCATTTTAAACCCGAGGACACCTCCAGATTTAAAGTGAGGGCGTGGAAAACAATTTACCATGCTAATGGACATCAGAAGAAAGCAGGAGTGGCAATCCTTATATCAGATCAATTAGATTTTAAGCCAAAGACTATAATAAGAGATGAGGAAGGACACTATATCATACTCAAAGGATCTGTCCAACAAGAAGATCTAACAATTTTAAATATCTATGCCCCTAACATGGGAGCAGCCAACTATATAAACCAATTAATTACAAAATCAAAGAAACACATAGACAATAGTACAATAATAGTAGGAGACTTTAACATTCCTCTCACTGAAATGGACAGATCATCCAAGCAAAAGATCAACAAGGAAATAAAGGCCTTAAAGGACACACTGGACCAGATGGACATCACAGATATATTCAGAACATTTCATCCCAAAGCAACAGAATACACATTCTTCTCTAGTGCACATGGAACATTCTCCAGAATAGACCACATCCTCGGTCCTAAATCAGGTCTCAACTGGTATCAAAAGATTGGGATCATTCCCTGCATATTTTCAGACCACAATGCTCTGAAGCTAGAACTCAATCACAAGAGGAAATTTGGAAAGAACCCAAATACATGGAGACTAAACAGCATCCTTCTAAAGAATGAATGGGTCAACCAGGAAATTAAAGAAAAATTGAAAAAATTCATGGAAACAAATGATAATGAAAACACAATGGTTCAAAATCTGTGGGACACAGCAAAGGCAGTCCTGAGAGGAAAATATATAGTGGTACAAGCCTTTCTCGAGAAATAAGAAAGATCTCAGGTACACAACCTAACCCTACACCTAAAGGAGCTGGAGAAAGAACAAGAAAGAAACCCTAAACCCAGCAGGAGAAGAGAATTCATAAAGATCAGAGCACAAATCAATGAAATAGAAACCAAAAAACCAATAGAACAAATCAACAAAACTAGGAGCTGGTTCTTTGAAAGAATTAATAAGATTGATAAACCCCTGGCCAGACTTCTCAAAAAGAAAAGAGAAAGGACCCAAATAAATAAAATCATGAGTGAAAGAGGAGAGATCACAACGAACACCAAAGAAATACAGACAATTATAAGAACATACTATGAGCAACTCTACGCCAACAAATTTGACAATCTGGAAGAAATGGATGCATTCCTAGAGACATATTAACTACCACAACTGAACCAGGAAGAAATAGAAAGCCTGAACAGACCCATAACCAGTAAGGAGATTGAAACAGTCATCAAAAATCTCCAAACAAACAAAAGCCCAGGGCCAGACTTCTTCCCGGGGGAATTCTACCAAACATTTAAAGAAGAACTAATTCCTATTCTCCTGAAACTGTTCCAAAAAATAGAAATGGAAGGAAAACTTCCAAACTCATTTTATGAGGCCAGCATCACCTTGATCCCAAAACCAGACAAGGATCCCATCAAAAAAGAGAACTACAGACCAATATCCTTGATGAACACAGATGCAAAAATTCTCACCAAAATCTAGCCAATAGGATTCAACAGTACATTAAAAGGATTATTCACCACGACCAAGTGGGATTTATTCCAGGCCTGCAAGGTTGGTTCAACATCCACAAATCAATCAATGTGATACAACACATTAATAAAAGAAAGAACTAGAACCATATGATACTCTCAATAGATGCTGAAAAAGCATTTGACAAAGTACAGCATCCCTTCCTGATCAAAACTCTTCAGAGTGTAGGGATAGAGGGCACATACCTCAATATTATCAAAGCCATCTATGAAAAATCCACCGCAAATATCATTCTCAATGGAGAAAAACTGAAAGCTTTTCCGCTAAGGTCAGGAACACGGCAGGGATGTCCATTATCACCACTGCTATTCAACATAGTACTAGAAGTCCTAGCCTCAGCAATCAGACAACAAAAGAAAATTAAAGGCATCCAAATTGGCAAAGAAGAAGTCAAACTATCACTCTTTGCAGATGATATGATACTATATGTGGAAAACCCAAAAGACTCCACTCCAAAACTGCTAGAACTTGTACAGGAATTCAGTAAAGTGTCAGGATATAAAATCAATGCCCAGAAATCAGTTGCATTTCTCTACACCAACAACAAGACAGAAGAAAGAGAAATTAAGGAGTCCATCCCATTTACAATTGCACCCAAAACTATAAGATACCTAGGAATAAATCTAACCAAAGAGGCTAAGAATCTATACACAGAAAACTATAAAGTACTCATGAAAGAAATTGAGGAAGACACAAAGAAATGGAAAAATGTTCCATGCTCCTGGATTGGAAGAATAAATATTGTGAAAATGTCTATGCTACCTAAAGCAATCTACACATTTAATGCAATTCCTATCAAAGTACCATCCATTTTTTTCAAAGAAATGGAACAAATAATCCTAAACTTTATATGGAACCAGAAAGACCTCGAATAGGCAAAGGAATATTGAAAAAGAAAGCCAAAGTTGGTGGCATCACAATTCCGGACTTCAAGCTCTATTACAAAGCTGTCATCATCAAGACAGCATGGTGCTGGCACAAAAACCGACACATAGACCAATGGAACAGAATAGAGAGCCCAGAAATAGACCCTCAACTCTATGGTCAACTAATCTTCAACAAAGCAGGAAAGAATGTCCAATGGAAAAAAGACAGCCTCTTCAATAAATGGTGTTGGGAAAATTGGACAGCCACATGCAGAAAAATGAAATTGGACCATTTCCTTACACCACACACGAAAATAGTCTCAAAATGGATGAAGGACCTCAATGTGAGAAAGGAATCCATCAAAATCCTTGAGGAGAACACAGGCAGCAACCTCTTCGACCTCAGCCGCAGCAACTTCTTCCTAGGAACATCGCCAAAGGCAAGGGAAGCAAGGGCAAAAATGAACTATTGGGACTTCATCAAGATCAAAAGCTTTTGCACAGCAAAGGAAACAGTTAACAAAACCAAAAGACAACTGACAGAATGGGAGAAGATATTTGCAAATGACATATCAGATAAAGGGCTAGTGTCCAAAATCTATAAAGAACTTAGCAAACTCAACACCCAAAGAACAAATAATCCAATCAAGAAATGGGCAGAAGACATGAACAGACATTTCTGCAAAGAAGACATCCAGATGGCCAACAGACACATGAAAAAGTGCTCCACATCACTCGGCATCAGGGAAATACAAATCAAAACCACAATGAGATACCACCTCACACCAGTCAGAATGGCTAAAATGAACAAGTCAGGAAATGACAGATGCTGGCGAGGATGCGGAGAAAGGGGAACCCTCCTACACTGTTGGTGGGAATGCAAGCTGGTGCAACCACTCTGGAAAACAGCATGGAGGTTCCTCAAAATGTTGAAAATAGAACTACCCTATGACCCAGCAATTGCACTGCTGGGTATTTACCCTAAAGATACAAATGTAGTGGTCCGAAGGGGCACGTGCACCCGAATGTTTATAGCAGCAATGTCTACAATAGCCAAACTATGGAAAGAACCTAGATGTCATCAACAGATGAATGGATAAAGAAGATGTGGTATATATACATAATGGAATACTATGCAGCCATCAAAAGAAATGAAATCTTGCCATTTGCGACGACGTGGATGGAACTAGAGGGTATCAAGCTTAGTGAAATAAGTCAATCAGAGAAAGACAACTATCATATGATCTCCCTGATATGAGGGAGAGGAGATGCAACATGGGGGGTTAAGGGGGTAGGAGAAGAGTAAATGAAACAAGATGGGATTGGGAGGGAGACAAACCATAAGTGACTCTTAATCTCACAAAACAAACTGAGGGTTGATGGGGGGAGGGGGGGTTAGGGGGGCTGGGGTTATAGACATTGGGGAGGGTATGTGCTATGGTGAGTGCTGTGAAGTGTGTAAACCTGGTGATTCACAGACCTGTACCCCTGGGGATAAAAATATATTATATGTTTATAAAAAATAAAATTAAATTAAAAAAAAAGATGTTAAGACACAGACTCTAGAATGAGGTCTGATTCTAATACTGGCTCTGCCATTAACTTCCTGTCTAATGTAGGATAAGTCAACTATGTTCTGTATACCTCATTTTTGTCATCTAAAAAGTGGGAATAAAAATAGTACTGATGTCTTAGAATCGTTATAAGTGTAAATGAATGAGTTCATCTTTTAGAGCTCTTTCTGGACTCTGAAATAGTAGGAAATAGTAGGTACTATACAAGTGCTTGTTAAATACAACTTCAAAAATCAAAATCTCTGCTATGGTGTAGCTTATACTGGATGAAATAGCAGGGGAAGATAACAAATGAATAAGCAAATAAATGTACATCCTTTCAGGTGATCATCAATGTTAAATAACAAAAAAAAGCAGAAAACGGAGAGTGATAGAGCAGGACTGGGAACTGCCTTTTAGGATCAGTGGACAGGAATAGCCTCTGTGATAAGATGAGGGGTGAGTAAGTGAAGGAGTGAGCCATGTCGGGGTTAAGGACTGTCGGTCTTAAACACTGATAAAATCCATTCTTTCAATGACATTATTAGTCATGCTCTCAGTCTTATTTTTGCACAATAGTATCTATCATTACAGGAGAAGTATTCATTATATGCTTTATCCAAAATCTAAATATAATCATTAGTTCAAAAACTCTAAAAATAATCATCCTTTTCTCAGATTTGTATTATCTTAAAAGTTGGGTATAAATGCTGCCAATACTTCTGTTCCATAAATGTCAGAAATGTCACGTTGCCATAATTATATCCTGGCCATCAGGGAATGAACCGCATGGCTTTGTTTTAAGGAGGTTATTTTCTTTTGAGCCTTTGAGAAAAAAACAACTATACCACTTTTTTCATCATTGTAGATTTTTTGTGTTTCTGAATAAATATTAAAAATAGACCTCTTTGCTATGATGAAACCCAGGAATAGTGTCATGTTCAACAAAAGCTTCCAGGTAGATCTCCCATGCTTGACGTGGATCGCCAACGTGCCCATGCAGTCAGGATGCTAGGGCTCCCTAGTGGTTGGGACAGCCATTTTTGGAAGAATGCATTTGCTGCTTAATTTCCTACCAGACGATATTATAGCCTCAAGCAGAATAGAGCTCACCTTCTCTCCTGTTTTATTTTTCTATTTTGATAATTAATATTTAAGAGTTTTAGTAGTAGGATTATGGAGTGTGGCAGATTAAAAAGAAAAAAAGGGAATATTGAGAAATAGAAAATTCCTTTTTACGTCAGCTAGATGTTTATCCTCTAAACTGGCGCTTCTCACCCTGAGGACTACTGACATTGGAGCCCGACAATCTGTTGTAGGAGCTGTCCTGTACAATGCAGGATGTTTAGCAACACCTGAGCCTTTACCCTAGATGACAGTCAGCATCCCTTCCTTCCTCCCTCCTCCCCACCCATATGACCATCACGAACGTCTCCAGACATTGCCAAATTATGTTCCCCTGGAGAAAGATTGTCCCTGCTCGAGAACAACTTCTCTAATTATAGTTATAGCACTTTCAAATAAATTGTGATTAAATTTGCTTAAATTTGCTTAAATTTAATCATATGTATATATACATGCTTACATGTATGTATCAGAATTATCTCAGAGAATGCTAGGCTAGCAGATTTCAATTAGCTAAGCCAGTAGATCTCGGACTTTTCCTCAGATTATAATTCCCACTTCTCCTCTCCACCACTAGATCCCAAATCCCTGTGTCCCACAGTAAATTACGGAAAGTCCATTACAGCGAGTTAATGGACAGTGAACTCTCACTGTGACTTTTATTTTGATTAATTCTAATATGAACATAAAAGAAATAATGCGTAAAGGAAGTACACAAAATATTTTAGCTGGTTTTAATTTATAACATTAATTTCTACCAGCACCTTATTAAAAATGCTTTTTAAATTACTAAGTTGAAAGATTTTCATACCCTGTACTATGAAATCTTGATTTGTTTACAGCAGTAGTGAATTAAGAGCTAAATTATATGTGAGCTGGGAAGTGGGGAAACAAGGATATGAACAGTCAGCCACTGAATTATATACACAAACATCTCTTTCCAGGAAAAGGTAATAAACAAAAGCTACAGAAACATAATGATACACCCATAAATATTGTGTATGTTCTCTGTGTTCTGTTTTCTTTCCTTTGAATCATAAAATTTGTGTTGAAGAACTCAGATTGTGTGGTCATAATCACACCCCTCAGACTAAAGAGAGGTATGAGGAAAACCATTTCAGCAGCTCTGAGAGAAAAAATATAAAAATTTAGGGCTCTGTCTCCTGCCCAAGAAGCTGGTAGACCTCGTGCAAAACAGAGGCAGCAAATTGGAATTCTGCTTTTATAAAGTTTGTTCTTGAGTTGACCTTTCTTTTCCCACACTCCCCCCCAAAATGTCTGCCCACTCTGTGTCTAAACCTAGTTTGTGATTGGATCCTTCTATTTATTTTAGCTTGGGATTTCCCAGCTTCAATTTCTTGGTTGACCTGCTTCTCCAGTCTTCAACCTCTTTGCTTCTCGAGCTCGTAGTCATTCATTTAACAGGTGTGCTATTATCTCAAACAATGGGGATCCAACGGAAAAAGGAAAGAGTGGTCTATCTGGGAAGGTGAACATGGAATAATTACCATACGGGGTGATGAATATTGTGAAAAGGAATGATGGGGGTGTGCTGGCTTGAACTCTTCCCCCCAAAAAAGATACACTGAAGTTCTAACCCTGAGTACCTATAAACACCACCCTATCGGGAAACAGTCTTTGCAGATGTAATCAAGTTAAGTTGAGGTCATTAAGATGGACCCTAATCCAATATGACTGTTGTTTTCCTTTGGAATTAGAAAACATTATACAAAGACAGAGACACAGGAAGAATGCCACGCCATTTGATGACAGAGATGAAAAGCTGGCTTGTCATAAATGAGGGGGATTTCTAAGCTCAGGGTTTCTCAACTGTGACAGAAATCCACTGCATTAACTTCTGGCCCCTTAGAGCCCTCTGCATCACTTATGTGGGATTTAGAGGACAAGGAAGCCAATCCAAACGTGATGCTCCTGCTATGGGCTGTTCTGTGATTAATAAAATGTGTTCTCTTCACCCAGTATCCATGAAACAGCAATAGGCTAACTTATAGGCTTTCTAAGAGGGTAATGTCAGTTTGGCTGGACCAAAGAAGAAGTGGGAGACAGGACAGTAGAAGAGTTCATCAGGAAGCTGTGTTCAGATTGTAAAAACTGCATGCACAAGCTAGAGAGTTGGAGATCTTTTTCCCTGTAAGTTTGGGGCACTCTTAAAGGATATTACCTGCATAAATGTGCAAGGAGTTGGCATGCAGTGGCTACACTGCACAGTAAGTCTGGAGACAGAAAGTCTATGGAGACCATTCTACTGTCTACTTGAGAAATCATGGTGGATTGCGTCAGGACAGTGCCGGAGAGGCTAATGAGAGAGAAGAAATATGAATGATACTGAATTTGTAGAGTATGAGACATGGTAAAGAATTGGTGATAAGTATTAAGAAAGAGTCCTGGTTGTCTGGCTTAGATTCCTGGGTGGTGTGTACTGAAGGGAACATACTGAGGAGAGCAGATATTCCTTCCTCCAGGGAGAAGGGATATGATGACTTCAGTGTGGCCATACTGAGTTTGAGGTGGCTCTATGATTTTCAGGGGGTGATATCCAATGGAACATTTATAAAAAGCATATAGAATTCAGCAAAAACATGAGAGGGAATTTTAGGTAAGTGATAAAATTATAACATAGTCACTTGAGAGAATGGAGTAAAAAGCAAACTGGGACCATAAAAATGATTTCCAGGCAGATTGACAGTCTAACCAAGACTAAATAACTTAAGTGAGTCAAGTTGTAAATCTCTCTTAATGTTTGATTATTCCTGCATCACCCCAGAATCCAGAGCCTGTGAGAAGGTAGATGATCAAAACTGCAACACTGGCAGTTTCCTGAGTAAATGCAGTGAGAAGGCAAGGGACTAAAGAAGCTAAAAGTGCTAACGCAACATGAATGACAAGTGTGACATGCCAGGGGATCTCCATAGGGGAAAGGACTAATCAGGCAAGGGTTGGTGGCTTTTAAAAAAAATAAAGGAATCAAAGGACTAATGTGACATTGAAATCAGACATTGGAGAAGGGACTGAGATAATGGGGTATATAAAAGACTATGGCTGCTCTGGTCTGAGTGCATCCCCTACAATTCCTCTGTTGAAATCCTTGCCCCCTGAGGTGATGGTAATAGGAGATGGAGCCTTCAGGAGGTGATCAGATCATGAGGACAGAGCCCTCATGAGTGAGATTAGTGCCAGAGAGTTGGCTCACCCCTTTCACCATGTGAGGACCGAGAGAGAAGGCAACATCCGTGAACCAGAAAGTAGGCTCTCACTAGACACAGAATACACTGGTTCTTTGGTCTCCCACTTCCAGCCTCCAGAACTGTAAGATATAAATGTCTGTTGTTTATAAGCTACCCAGTCCATGGTAATTTGTCAGAGCAGCCTGAACAAATTAAAACAGTGATCAAAGAGAAGATTTTAGATTTTCTTTGAGCTCTTCTATGTGAGAAAAAAAATGTACATGAAGATTAAGATTTTTAAAATCATTATGAAATGAACCACTATGTCCAAAAAAAAAAAAAAAAAAAAGTTTCCAGAATCCTAGAAGCCCTTTGATCCAATACCGCCTTTTCTCCTTCAAGAGATAATCACTTTTACTTTTGCGAAAAATCATTTCTGGCTTTTCTATAGTTTTGCTACCTATGTATTTTCCCTAAACAATATAGTGTGGTCTTGTCTACTTCTAACTATATTTAAATGGAATCATTTTGAATGTACTCTTTTGTAGCTGATGTTCTTTTGTCCTGTCCTTATATTTGTAATATCCAATGATATTTTTGCAAGTAGCTATAGTTCTTTAATTTTCAGTGATGTAAAATATTATATTATATGTACCACCATTTATCCATTTGACTGTCAATGTACGTTGGATCATTTCCAGTTTGGGTGTTATCACAGTACTCTAACACACCTGCTTGTATAAGCATCCTGCTTCATTTGTGCACAAATTTCTCTAGAACACAAAACTAGGAAAGGAACTGAAGGGTTGCAGGATATGTGAATTTCCACAGATTATGCCAAGTGATTTTCCCAAATGGTTTGACCAATTTATGCTCCCACCTGCAATGTCTAAAAATTCCTATTTCTCCACACCTTCGTCAATATTTACTGTCAGACTTTCCAATTGTTAATGTGGTAGATGCTTAATATGTCAAAATACAAGCGGATTTTCAGTTGCCTTATCACTAGTGAGACTGAACATCTTTTTATATGATTATTGCTTATTTGGAGTTAAATTCTCATAAAAGGCCTACTCGAGTCCTTTGCCCACTTTTCTACTGGGATATACCTATCTTGTCAACTTGTGAACACTGTTTATATATGGATGTGAGTTCTTATTGGCTATGCAAATTCTATAGCTTGTCTTTCTGTCTTTTTATAGAGATTTTTTATATGTATGGAAGTTCTTAATATTATTTCACTAGAATTATCAGTCATTTCCTTTGTGGGTAAAGATTTGTGCATCTTATCTGAGAGAACCTGACCTAGACCAACATCAAAGTCACAAAAATATATTTTTATAACTTCAAAAAGCTTTATACTTTTGCTATTTATATTTAGTACTTTAAACCACCTGGACTGTTTAACTATGGATGTTCTCTCAGGTTAAACATTTTGGAAGTAGCTCCTAAGATGAGGATCTTTGTGCAGGTGACTCAATTAAGGACATGTTCCAGGGAAAGCTGTAAGGGAGTTGGATGCAAGGAAAGAGAGAAAGCAAACCAACAATGCAATCTCAGGCAGGCCCTCCAGAAACTAGTTGCAGCCCATCCTGCAAAAAAAAACCTCTAAAGTAGTGGTTCTCAACAAGGGGTGATTTTTTTACCCCAGGGGACATCTTGCAGTGTCTGGAGATATTTTTCTGATGGTCACCGTTGGGGATTGCTACCAGCATCTAGTGGGTAAAAGGTAGGGGTGAGGCCAATCATCCTATAATGCATAGGGCAGCCCTCACAACAAGGAGCTATCACATCCAAAATGTCACTAGTGCCAAGGCTGAGAAAACCCTGCTTTGGAGTGTGACTTATACCTTGGAGGTCTCAGACAAGAAAGCGCTCATCAGTCATCCATGAAGAACTGCCAGTAGGAGGATGGGGGGGGCATGTTTCTGAGTCATTTCTAGGTCTCTGAAAAATGTGGAGATAAATGGACTATGTAGCTCAAGGTCAATCTTTCAGGACGGAAAAAAGTACACCAAAGCTATTCACAGAAATGTTACAGTGGCAATCAAGGACATCTAATTGTAGCAGAGCATAGACTCTACCTACTATGGTCCACTCCATGAACGGCTCAGAGGCACCCATATTTTAGTCTTTTCTGTTGTGTGCTTAGAATAGTGGTGGTCACAATGTGTGGTGAGGAAAATTACAAGAGAAGGATCATAGACACAAACTGGTCTCCACCGTTATAACTGGTGTGGAGCTGAAACTAACCATACCACCCACTTCTTATTTCCTCACCCTTGCTTAGCCCTTCTACTGTCTAAGTTGCTTACCCGGTGGGATGATCTTCATCCTGGCCCTCATTCCTGGTGGGCTACTGATGACCATGATCTTCTCAGGCAGTGGTTGAATAATTGTCCACTCACAGTTAAATTTAGGCATAAGAGTACCGAAAGATGCCTCATGGATCCCACAAATTCAAATCACACTTCTCTCTATCCCCATTATAAAATTCTACCTCCTCATGATAACCTGAATCAATTACCTGCTGACTGAACAGCAGCCAAATGACCAAGCAACCTCTGGAGTTTTAGCTTTGATAGGATTCTTACTGAGTCTCCTCTCTAGGAAGCAGACCTCCTCACCCGTCGAACTTACAGTTACTGGAACCGGTAGCAAAAAATCCCCTAAGGGCTTATACTGAAGGATGGTGAGTGGAGCCCCTCATATTTTTATCGTTTGGTGGTTTATTTTCTTAACTTGGCAGTTTCAGAAGTGTCGAGGAAGGGGTCAGGAGTTTCTACTCAGCCTTTTCCTATAATACAGTTTTTATCTCATAAGTCAAGGAATCAAAATGAGAATTATTCCAGCTGCTCTATTGTCCATCCCATGCCAGGCATGAATTTATCACCTGAACTCCACATGTGTCTACTCTACCAAGGGGTTCATGATAGGTGGCTTGGGTCCCTTGCTATCAGTGTCAGGCCAATCTCTGTAACCAGCTACCCTCAAAACACCTAGTAGATAGTTAGTGGCCATTTACTGGGTAAGTGGCCATTGATCTGTCTGGGGAAAGATGGGGAGAAATTACTATTGTGTACATTTGTTGTGATATCGCAGAGTGCTTCTTCAAGAGGACACAGTCATTCCTTCCATGAACTTTGTGTCTAAGAACTAGCTCATTTATGAAAACCCATTGGGGTGTCTAACAACTGACTTAATGTTCATCCATTCTGATATCTTTTGACTGTATAATCCCTCTTTAGATGTCCTTACGAATATAGTAATCTGCTAGTCATAGCCATATTTTCCTACAGGCCAGAGCTCCCTCACTGCTAGTCTGACCTTATTGCCCATTACTTATCCACATTTTGCTTCAGATTATCCTGCCTCAACTACTATCATTTCCATTACTCTAGCAAGTCACATTTCATAATAGACTAGCCTACTAACATTGTAAGTGCAAGGACAACCATTATTGAGTTTCTAAATGATACCAGCAGATTTATTAATACCTTAGTGAAGGCAGTGTCTTCTGGACCTCCCTCCCCCAAAGAACATCATCATCTGGAGAGTCTCAGATGGGATCTTATAGAATGTAATATATAATCCATTCAATTATCTTTATTTCTCTGCATCTTTTGGGCCCTTTCTCAACACTCTACCAAGACAGCTGTGGCATCTCCACCTCATTTAATGTGTGCTCTTGTTTCCTCTAAAGTTAAGAGCTATTCTAACAGTATAAGAATGGTTCCAGGAGGGGTGCCTGGGTGGCTCAGTGGGTTAAAGCCTCTGCCTTTGGCTCAGGTCATGATCCCAGGGTCCTGGGATCGAGCCCCGCATGGGGCTCTCTGCTCAGCAGAGAGCTCGCTTCCCCCTCTCTCTCTGCCTGCCTCTCTGCCTACTTGTGATCTCTCTCTGTCAAATAAATAAATAAAATCTTTAAAAAAAAAAAAAAAGAATGGTTCCAGAAGCCCTCGTAAGAGCATTATATCCTAAATCATTGGTGAATGATGCATATCAATAAATTCTTACTAGGCCTTATATTCTGCCTCCACACTCCAGTCCAACCCCCCTCAATATCCATTTCTAGGCATATTCTCTGCATGCCTGCCTGGGGATTAATGTTCTCCAGCACATCCACCCTAATGTTTCTGTCCCAAGTCTCAGCATCCCATCTCTTGCCCATTAGAGTCTGACTTAACTTGGGATACTTGCCAAGTCTGCAAATTGAGCCCTCTCAGTTATTCCTTTCCCAACCTTGATATTCAGCTCCTAGACCAAGTTTGTAAGAGACTTAAGATACATACATTCTAATGCAACCAGTAGTTCTTGATTGGATTTTGAAGAAAACAGTTGTAAAAGACATTTTAGAAAAATTAGAAAAACACAAATCAAGACTGCATGTTAAATGGTATGTATTATGGTGTTGGGGGTGGTATTTGATGTAGTGATGATAGTGGATTAGGTAATAAGGAGTCCTTGTTTTTGGAGATAAAGGCTGGGATACTCAGTGGTAGAGTGTGGTGATGAATGTGGTTTTCTTAGGAATATTTCAGCAAAAAAGGATGATGAAGCAAAATGACAGAACATTAATAGTTGTTATGTCCAACACTTGGATGTTGGTGTTCCTTATACTAAGGCATGGGTGTTCATACATGTTTGAAATTTTCTGTAGTAAAATAAATAAAAGGTATTTATAGAGGAAGGAAAAGTTTTGACTTAGGTATGATTGTTCAAGGTGAGGAAAGGACCAGGATCTCTAAGGAGAAACGGTCAGGTTGGAATGGTCTTGGAAGTATGCCAAGGAGGCTAAGTGATGCTAAAACTATCCCTCAGGCCCTGCAGATTTTGAAGAATGAAATCCTAGGAGTTCTATGAAGAGATCCTCTCCCGATTATGTGAGGAGAGAGGAAAAGATCCCTTGCTTTACAAGAGCCAATTTTCTGAAATCCTTCTTAAAAAGGATTAAAAAAAAAATACATCACCTCCTAAGATATACCACTTGTCTTCTTGCCCCATTAAAAAAAAAATTCACTTTAAGTGGCCCATTAATGGGGCACCTGGGTGGCTTATGATCCCAGGGTCCCTAGAATCAAGCCCTGAGTCGGGCTCCCACTGTGCAGGGAGCCTGTTTTTTCCTCTCCCCCTGCTTGTGCTCATGCTCTTTTTCTCTCTTTCTCTGTGTGTCAAATAAATAAATAAAATCTTTAAACAATAAAAATAAATAAATGACCCATTAACTCCAAATTACCTAGATACTGCACAAACTCTTTCTATAATTATTCCTCCTATCTTAGAATACCTTTAATCTTTGGGGTGAACTCCAAAGCAGAATCACCTTATACTCAATTCAATTTTAGTACTGAGATTCTGCTATATTACATTTAAAAAAAGAGACATTGTTTATACCATTATTGAGAAACATACTTTGTTCCAGCAATCCTAATTCTGGGTGTGTATCCAAATGAAATTATATAAGAAACAGCCACACTTCAATGTTCATTACAGCCAAGATATGGAAACAACCTGTCTGTTGCTGAAAGAATAGATGAAGAAAATGTGGTATATATACACAATGGCATAGTATTTGGCTTTTAAAAAGAAAAAAAAAAAAGGAAACCCTTCCATTTACAATAACATGGAAGGACCTGGAGGACATTATGCTAAGTGAAATAAGCCAGACAGAAAAAGACAAATAAATACTGCATGGTATCACCTATATACAGAATAAAAAAAAAAAGAAAGAAGGAAGTTGAGCTCATAGAAACAGAGAATGGTGGTTGCCAGGGGCTTGGGAGATGGGGGTAATATAGGGAAAGGCTGGTAAAAGGGTACAAATTTTCAGCTATAAGATGAATAAGATCTGAGGACCTAATGTGTAACATAGTGATTATGGTTAATAATTCTATACTGTATAATTGAAATTTGCAAGGAGAATGGAACTTAAATATTCCCACTAATAACAATAATAATTATTATTATAAGATAAATATGTGAAGTGATGGATATATACATTAACTTAGTGGTGGGAAACATTGTATACCTATATCAGATCATCACTTTGTACCCTAAATACATTACGGCTTTGTCATTTATATCTCAAGAAAGCTAAAGAAAAAAAAGGAAACAGTTTGTTGATCAGATTAAATCCATCAGCTAAGTTATTTTTCCTTCCACAAATTACCTCGTTCTTTGAACTTGAGATTTCTTGAGATTCAGATTCTACTTATTAGTAGAAATCCACTCACCTTGAGTGGATTTCCAGGGACTTAGACCACGAAGTCACAGAGTTCCTAAAATATTGACCACTGTTCTGATTTGCTGTATGCCTAACATCTTTATCTAGTAGTAATTGAAGATGGCATTCTATATCCCCAATCATTTTTCATCTCATGGTGAATAGCCCATTTAAGCATACTGGCCATATCTTTAAAAAGTGGAACTTAGGGGTGCCTGGGTGGCTCAGTCGTTAAGTGTCTGCCTTCGGCTCTGGTCATGATCCCAAGGTCTTGGGATCAGCCACATCAGGCTCCCTGCTCAGTGGGGAGCCTGCCTCTCCCTCTCCCACTCCCTTTGCTTGTGTTCCCTTTCTCGCTGTGTCTCTATCAAATAAATAAATAAAATATTTTTTTTAAAAAAAAGGTGGAACTTATTCACTAATTACTGAAGTGTTAGAGACAGAGTTCTATCATTTTCAGTCAGTGAATAAAATTCTGTCTCACATTTGCCATGTGCCAGACACAGTACTAGACACCAGAAGTGCCATGTACACAGAGGGCAGCAGGTCCCTGCCCTCAGAAAGCTTACAGTTCTATAGAGAAAATCAAGATTAAACCAGGACATGCAAATAATTAATTAAATCACTATTTGTGTTGCAAAATATTTTAAAAGAGAACAAGAAACAGGGACCTCCTGGCTTGTAAAATGCAGAGATGATAATATCTTTGCAGCATTTTCAAGGTGAATAATACCAGGAAGCCAAACATGGTTGGGTAGAAGAAGAAAATTGCATATTTTTGGCAAAATATAGAGTATTTATTATTACTATTATTATTATTATTATTATTATTATTAAGAAAGAGTGACAGCAGCATGGGGGAGGAGCAGAGGATGGGGTAGAGAGAAAATCTGAAGCAGGCTCCACACATAGCGTGGAGCCCAATGCAAGTTTCGATCTCACGACCCGAGATCACGACCTGAGCCAAAATCAAGAGTTGGATCCTTAACCAATTAAACCACCCATGTGCCCCCAAAATGTAGAATATTTAGGCCAAAGGTGGGGGGGAATGCTGTAAGAGATGAAACCATAAAATTCTTTTCTACCAGTAGCCAAATGAAATTTAACTATTTCAAGCAAAAGAGCATAAATAATGAAAGGTAGATTTTTTTCTATAGTACATTTTGTTTGTGATGAGTGCCAAATTAACTGGTATAATCCCAGTGAAACTATTCCATTTTTTTCAATAAATGTACATCACATAAAATAATGCTTCACAAGCTCATAAATCTTATTACAAATGTGACACATAATCAAATACCACATAAAAGATCTACTCCCAATTACAAAGTCTTAATTTTATTTGATGATCCCATGTCCTCTTACAGAAAGATCAAACATGCTTTTTACATGTTCCCAAGGATTTAAATTATTTTGCCATAAGACACTGGGGAGATAGGTATGATACAATTTTTTCTTCAGCAAACACTCAACATATAATTTACCTTACTAAATTCAGATTCTGGAAAACTTAATTTTGTTCTTTTTAAGCAGCAAGTACAAGTCTCTCAACACAGATGAAAATTTTAACTCACTTCTATTTTTTCAAACATAGAAACTGAGGCAGGGAGCACATTACCTTCTTAATTATTATCTGCTATTATTACCTTTGGGTTAACTGAACTCCTTTAGCTCCAATGAGAACTCTGAAATTTTGAATTGCTTTAAAAAAGTGTTTTCAAGTTTAAAAATTAGAAAGGACAGACTATTGCCAACAGACTTTCTGGAGCTGGGTAAAATTTCAGCCCCAGACATTGGTGACCCAGAAATGAATAAATCTCCCTTATATTCAGCATTCAAATACTAATCTATAAACTGGAACTTTTGTTGTCTATGAAGCAATAAAAAAGGCATGTGGAGGGGGCAATATCTAATTTCACAGCACTTTACCAAAATCTCATTTCACGAGTATAACCCATCTCCTGCCAAAAATCCACATTAAAAACCCACTACAGATGACATGTGGCAGGGGAAGGGTTGGGAATGGGGGGAATGTTGTAGGGACAAGCCAGTTTGTTGAGGGAAGTCAAGAGCACCAAGAAAAACAGAAATTCCTAGCAGCCAGAGGATGATGACAGAGGTCAGCACAGGACAGGGAACAAGGGAGGGGCATGGAACAGCAGTTTTAGGAAGGATTGCACAAAACAAGGCTCCAGATCCAATTGTCATTGACCTTATGAAGGATTTCACATATTACAGAGAGCTTACACGTACATTACCATATTCAGACCTCACTGTGGTGAGGCAGCTACTACTAACCACATGTCGCAGCCACGGAAACAGAGACCCAGAGCAAGGCTTGAGCTGTGGCACTTGTCTAAGGGGACATGACTAATAAGCAGAGTTCAGACCTTCCCCAAATCGCCCATTCCTCCTCCCAGTATCTCACATTCGGACTCCACTGTTACAACCAGAAGTACCAAATTTTACTGTAGGCAACTACTTCATCTACCTATATACCTATGCTATAAGTTTTAGCATTTTCATCAGCTTAAGATCCAGTTTGTTCCTTTACGATGCTTTGATTGCATACTATGTAGGAAATCTGACTCAAATGGATACACGGTTATAAATGATTTAACAATTTCTTAGCAGCTCCTCTTGTAATTTCAGGAAAACTTCAATTAAATAAAAATAGCAGGAAAAACATTTTTCTAATAACCACACAAAAATGAGTTAAGTCTGGCAGTACAAATTATAGTATTGTTCATCTCCAATGTGTGAAGGTACAGAATTCAATTCAATGTACCTGTTGTTTTTACAACACAGTTTAAATAGTGTCTGTGTGCATACACACACTCACACATGTGTGATACACATATGTGATATATGACATATACTTGTGTATATACATATACAGAGATACATATATAGACAGCGACATATATAAATACATACATATATGTAGTGACTTGAAATTAAAACCAAGTATTTGAAAAACAAGGTATTACTCTATGTGAATGCCACTGAAGTTTGCTCTGAGTCCTTGAAAAAACAATAGAGGTAATAACCAAGTAATTTTATCAACAAGAGTTAATTGGATTGTATAAAAAGGCTACGACAGAAGCTTACAGTGCTGTAGAATTGGCCTTAGATAATTATATTCCTGTGCCTGAGCTTTCTGTGAATGAATAAACAAATGAGTTAATTCATCTTTATTTGAGGCGATCAATCCATAGATATTTATTGAATGACTTCTGCTTGCCGAAAGCGCAGGGTTATGAACTCTAGGGGATATAAAGACACAGTCTAAATAGAAGTTAATAATGAAGTACAAACAGGAACAGATAACCAACCTTACAGAGAAGTGAATAATGAGTACCATGAGAGTAGTGTGCACAGTAAGTAGTCGAGTGGTTCAGAAGAGGGAGAAATCGCTTCCATCCTGGGGACTCAGGATGCTGTAGTGGGGGTTCAGCTGGTTTATGATAGATGACTGACACTGGACTCGCCATAAAAAGGAAGAAGGGCATTCCAGGTAAAGGAGATACCACAAACCACTAAGTAGAAGAAAAAAGAAAGGTGGGGGTGGGGTGAGAAGCAGGCTGTAGCCTTCTGTGGGAGGCATTACCTGACAGACTACAGAATTGAACTCTGAGAGGTAAGAGAAGTTACAGAAAGCTTTGAGGGAAAGGAGAAGCGTGATCAAAGTCGTAGGATGCAAGATGCTTAGAGACTTGGAGAACAGTACAATAGTCCAATCATAAAGTGACAAAAGTCTGGAGGAGGGAATTTGCAATGGAAAAGGAAAGCCAAGATCCAAGAAAGTTTAAGTCCTAAGTAGCCAAGGCTCTGAAGAGACTTGACACCCCCTAGAGGACAGAGATTGACTCTTAGCAAGGGGATATTTACATATCTGGCTATTTGCAGAGAGAATGAACACAAAAGATTAGAGAAGGAAGGCTTTTGATGATTAACTGGAAGAAAGGCTGCCCTCTTCATTAAAATGGGAAAATCAGTGGTGAGACAATTCTGATCATGAAATAACTACATTCGTACTTCGTTTTATCGTGCTTCAAAGATAACGGGATTTTTTTACAAATTGAAGGTTTGTGGCAACCCTGCATCAAGCAAGTCTATCAATGCCATTTTTCCAACAGTATTTGCTCAAGTTGTGTCTCTGTGTCACATTTTTGTAATGCTCACAAAACTTCAATGATTTCTTTTTTGGGTTTTCCATATAAAGTATCATATCATCTGCGAAGAGAGAGAGTTTGACTTCTTCATTGCCAATTTGGATACCTTTTATTTCTCTTTGTTGTCTGATTGCTGTTGCTAGGACTTCTAATACTATGTTGAACAAGAGTTGTGAGAGTGGGCATCCTTGTCGTGTTCCTGATCTCAATGGGAAGGCTGTCAGCTTTTTCCCATTGAGGATGATATTAGCTGTAGGTTTTTCATAGATAGATTTTATGAAGTTGAGGAATGTTACCTTTATCCCTATATTTTGAAGGGTTTTAATTAGGAATGGATGCTGGATTTTGTCAAATTCTTTTTCTGCATCAATTAAGAAGACCATGTGGTTCTTCTCTCTTCTCTTATTGATTTTTTCTATCACATTAATTGATTTGTGAATGTTGAACCACCCTTGCAACCCAGGGATAAATCCCACCTGGTCATGGTGGATAATCTTTTTAATGTGCTGTTGGATCCTATTAGCTAGGATCTTGTTGAGAATCTTAGCATCCATATTCATCAGGGATATTGGTCTGAAATTCTCCTTTTTGGTGGGGTCTTTGCCTGATTTGGGGATAAGGGTAATGCTGGCTTCATAAAAAGAGTCTGGAAGTTTTCCTTCTGTTTCTATTTTTTGAAACAGCTTCAGGAGAATAGGTATTATTTCTTCTTTGAAAGTTTTGTAGAATTCCCCAGGGAATCCATCAGGTCCTGGGCTCTTGTTTTTTGGGAGGTTTTTGATCACTGCTTCAATCTCGTTACTAGATATTGGTCTATTCAGGTTGTCAATTTCTTCCTGATTCAGTGTTGGAATTTTATAGTTTTCCAGGAATGCATCCATTTCAGCTAGGTTGCTTAGCTTATTGGCATATAACTGTTGATAATAATTTCTGATGATTGTTTCTATTTCCTTAGTGTTAGTTGTGATCTCTCCCTTTTCCTTCATAATTTTATTAATTTGGGTCTTCTCTCTTTTCTTCTAGATTAGTTTGGCCAGTGGTTCATCGATCTTATTGATTCTTTCAAAAAACCAGCTTCTAATTTCATTGATGTGTTCTACTGTTTCTCTAGTTTCTATCTCATTGATCTCTGCTCTAATCTTGATTATTTCCCTCCGTGTGTGTGGAGTTGGCTTAATTTGTTGTTGATTCTCCAGTTCTTTAAGATGACATGATATTTTATATGGAAAACCCAAAAGACTCCACCCCCAAACTACTAGAACTCATTCAGCAATTCAGTAATGTGGCAGGATACAAAATCAATGTACAGAAATCAGTTGCTTTCTTTTATACTAACAATGAAAATACAGAAAGGTAAATGAGAGAATCAATTTCATTTACTACAGCACCAAGAACCATAAGATACCTGGGAATAAACCTAACCAAAGAGGTAAAGAATCTGTAGTTGAGGAACTACAGAACACTCATGAAAGAAATTGAAGAAGACACAAAAACATGGAAGACCATTCCATACTCATGGATCAGAAGAATAAACATTGTGAAAATGTCTATACTGCCTAGAGCAATCTATACTTTCAATGCCATTCTGATCAAAATTCCACCAGCATTTTTCAAAGAGCTGGAGCAAACAATCCTAAAATTTGTATGGAATCAGAAGAGACCCCGAATTGCTAAGGAAATGTTAAAAAAGAAAAACAAAAGTGGGGGCATCACAATGCCTGATTTCAAGCTTTACTACAAAGCTGTGATCACCAAGACAGCATGGTACTGGCACAAAAACAGACACATAGACCAGTGGAACAGAGTAGAGGGCCCAGATATGGACCCTCAACTTTATGGTCAACTAATCTTCAACAACAACAACAAAAAAAAAGCAGGAAAAAAATATACAGTGGAAAAAAGACAGTCTTCAATAAATGGTGCTGGGAAAATTGGACAGCTATGTGTAGAAGAATGAAACTCAACCATTCTCTTACACCATACACAAAGATAAACCGAAATGGGTAAAAGACCTCAACATGAGGCAAGAATCCATCAGAAAGCTAGAGGAGAACATAGACAGTAACCTCTTCGACATTGGCCACAGCAACTTCTTTCAAGATATGTCTCTAAAGGCAAAGGAAACCAAAAAAAAGTGAAAATGAATTTTGGGGACTTCATCAAGATCAAAAGCCTCTGCACAGCAAAGGAAATAGTCAACAAAACAAAGAGGCAATCCACGGAATGGGAGAAGATATTCGCAAATGACAATACAGACAAAGGGCTGATACCCAGGATTTATAAAAAACTCCTCAAACTCAACACACACAAAACAGATAATCACGTCAAAAAATGGGCAGAAGACATGAATAGACACTTCTCCAATGAAGACATACAAATGGCTAACAGACACATGAAAAAATGTTCATCATCACTAGCCATCAGGGAGATTCAAATCAAAACCACGTTGAGATACCACCTTACACCGGTCAGAATGGCCAAAATTAACAAGATAGTAAACAACATGTATTGGAAACGATGTGGAGAAAGGGGAACCCTCTTACACTGTTGGTGGGAATGCAAGTTGGTGCAGCCACTTTGGAAAACAGTGTGGAGATTCCTTAAGAAATTAAAAATAGAGCTTCCCTATGACCCTGCAATTGCACTACTGGGTATTTACCCCCAAAATACAGATGTAGTGAAAAGAAGGCCATCTGTACCCCATTGCTGCCATAGCAGCAATGGCCACAGTCACCAAACTGTGGAAAGAACCAAGATGCCCTTCAACAGATGAATGGATAAAGAAGATATGGTCCATATATACTATGGAGTATTATGCCTCCATCAGAAAGGATGAATGAATACCCAACTTTTGTATCAACATGGACGGGACTGAAAGAGATTATGCTGAGTGAAATAAGTCAAGCAGAGAGTCGATTATCATATGGTTTCACTTATTTGTGGAGCATAAGGAATAACACAGAGGACTGGGGAGATGGAGAGGAGAAGGGAGTTGGGGGAAATTGGAGGGGGAGAGGAACCATGAGAGACTGTAGACTCTGAAAAATAACCTGAGGGTTTTGGAGGGGCGGAGATTTGGGAGGTTGGGTGAGCCCGGTGGTAGGTATTATGGAGGGCACATATTGCATGGAGCACTAGGTGTGGTGCATAAACAATGAATTCTGGAACACTGAAAAGAAATTTAAAAAAATAAATAAAATTTTTTTAAAAAAGTTCAATTATTTCTCATTATTATTGTATTTGAGTTGCTGCAATCTCATGATAAAACGTTAATGGCTGAGGAGTTGCTTGTTATGGATGAACAAAGAACATGGTTCCTTGATATGGAAATTGCTCCTGATGAAGATGCCATGAAGATTGTTAAAATGACAACAAAGGATTTAGATTATTCCATTGACTTGGATGATAAAGGAAAGGCAGGGTTTGAGAGGACTGACTCCAATTTTGAAAGTTCTGCTGTGGGTAAAATGCTGTCCAATATCATGGCATGCTACAGAGAAATCATTCATGAAAGGAAGAGTCAATTGATGTGGCAGACTTCACTGTTGTCTTATTTTAAGAAATTGCTCCAGACACCCTGAACTTCAGCAGCCACCATCCTGGTCAGCATCCAAAAACATCAAGGCAAGACCATTCACCAGCAAAAAGATTATGACTTGCTGAAAGCTCAGATGATGGCTAACATTTTTAGCAATAAACTATTTTTAGTACATTTTTAGACATAATGCTATTGCACACTTAATAGACTTCAGTATAGTGTAGACATAGCTTTTTTTTTTTAAAGATTTTATTTATTTATTTGTCAGAGAGAGAGAGGGAGAGAGAGCAAGCACAGGCAGACAGAATGGCAGGCAGAGGCAGAGGGAGAAGCAGGCTCCCTGATGAGCAAGGAGCCCGATGTGGGACTCGATCCCAGGACGCTGGGATCATGACCTGAGCCAAAGGCAGCTGCTTAACCAACTGAGCCACCCAGGCGTCCCTAGACATAGCTTTTATATGCCCTGGGAAATCAAAAAATTAATTTGACTCACTTTATTGAGCTATTTGGTTTAATGCCCTGGTTTGGAATCGAACCCAGAATATCTCCAAGGAATGTCTGTTGAGTGAAATGCGATAACTGTGTTCAGTTGGAATATTTCTGTTATCCTGTTCCCCTTTAGCACACCTAATCTGTAACTGACTCAAAAAATTGTTTTTAGTCAGGTCCTGCTGGCATATCTACAGTAACATGAGTCATTCCTTTCCTGGGTATGATGGTCTTCTTTCCTAGGTCTTCATACCAATCTTCTGTAACTCTATGAAGTAATTATGAGGTCAAAGTAATTAGAAAAAAAAAGTACAGTAGTACTCTGCTTGGAACTGCAACACCAAAAAGACCCAGTCAAGGGGATTGCAATCTAGCTGTGCTATATGTCCAGAGGAATAAAAGACAGCCCTGACCATGGTTGGACAGACCTTACATCCCAAAGACCTATAAAGATACCAAATGTGAACTACATCTGGCATGAATGGACTGTCTCACAGGTACACAGAAGGAGTTAAACTCTTACCCAATGAGTTCTACTCATGGAGGTAGCTATTTTAAGAGCAGGGAAAAAATTTTAATCCTCCAAACAGATTATTTGGTTGGAATTATTCTCTTAATTGTTCATCATTTTCTTAACAATGCTTCTGTGGACCTTTTTATATAAAAGGACATTCTCTCTTTCTGCCAAGTCTGAAAATGTTATCCAATTCTTTTTCATAAAGGCTGCAGTTTGCAAACTTAGCTTGCAAATCCAAATAACTATGTAATTACCAACCACATCTTTAATTTAGAGCATCTGACGTTATAAGGCATAAAAGTAAAAGTAATGGTACTGAACACCATAAATGTCTTGATAACAAATAAACCAATAAAAATATTACTCAAGATAATGCATGCAATAAGGAAACTCATAGAGAATTTATATATATGCTTAAAGTGTCCATTCAAAATTTGCTTTTACAATCATTTTAAATGAATAATAAACATGTTACATTACTAAAAATAAACTCAACGACAGTAACAAAAGAAAAGAGAGCAGCTGGTATATTGTGCTCTAGTGCAGCTGTTTTGTATTATTTAAAATTTTACATTTTGCAACAGAAACTAAAGCAATCTAGGCTTTTTTAAAAATGCTGTATTGATTTGGACTACTTTAAAATTTCCTCTCATAGCCCAAAAATACAACGTTTTAAACTTAAAGTCATCAATTTCAATCTCCATGTTACAATGGGTCTACATGCTCAAATATATTAATAGATGGGGTCAAATCTTAATAAATTTCATATACAACATATTTGTATCCATTTATAAGATTTTGTTTCAAGAAGACCTGAAAACAAAAATAGACACAATCTTCAAAATACAAACTATTTATTCCTCCACATGCTGTAGGTACTAAGGCCAAACCCAGAAAGATCTATACATAACACACCACACAATTATGTGAACTATGACAACCGGACGAAAACTTTGGAATGATTTTGTGAAAAAATCTTATTGGATACCACTATGTGTTGCATCCTGAAAAGAAAAATAAATGAAAAAGCAATTCTTGCCCCTAAAAGGAAGAGAATGAGCAAGGAAACCACAGGTACTGGGAGGCCAGGATGCCTCCATACCAGGCACCTTCCACATCATCTCCTTTGAATCTCACTCTAAGAGGTCATCCTATTACCCTCATTTTCTCTTTCCCTGTGAGCCTTCTCTCCCTCCTATTGTGTCTTCCCCTACAAATATCCACCACCACTTTCCTTTCCTCCATCTTTTCCTTCCCCTAAAACATCCTAATTTCTCCCCATTAATCTTCCAAAATAGAATGAGGTACTGAGTGGATATTGGTCCAAAAGATGGCCTGCATACAAAATTTAAAATCACTTTGTGTACAATGTACAGTCACTATGGAACCCACACTTGGCTTCAACATCCCTGCTGCATCATAGCCCTGCAAGGTCAACTGCCATGTCCCCAGGAAGCTTCTTTGCCATGTAGCTTTTTTTCTCTACTATGGGGTCAATGGATATAGCTCTATACCATTTCTCATGATCCCAATTTAAAATGAAAGTCCATGCATATGAAGGTCCTTTCTCTCTGCCCCTTGTTGCACTACATACCCTGTGATGCTAAATATTCCCATAGTTCCTAAAAGATAGACATCTTCCAAAAACCATACATCTTGGCAGGCAAAAGATACTTTGCAAAACAACACTGTGTCCTTTAATAGAAGACAACCATGCTTGAGTATAAAGGGTGCACTTTGTTAGGCCAGCCCAGACCAAGACCCAGTCTCTCTCCTCTATTTTCTTCTGCCCCTATGTCTTGATTAATTCATGATGTTTAACCTTTAATATATGTGCTGCCAAAGTGAACACATGTTTAACCTTTAAGTAGTGGAGATCAGAGCTGCTTTGAATTCTCCAAATACAATCTGATCACACTCATTAACCTTGTCAACCTTCCAAACTAATAGTGACATTTGGCCTTATTTAATGATTGAAAAATAAGTTTTTCTCATAAGCAAAATTTTGGCAGTGACTCCAAAGTGCCCATACCTATCTTTTAGTGGAGGAGGCGGAGGAAGAATGATGGGTTGTGCTACTTGATATGATTTCAAGAAGTCCCATCTACTGGTCTCTAGGCTGTCTTCGGCAAGTCCAATGTGTTTATCTCTAGCTTGGACAGCACACATACTCATCCACACATGCAAATACAGTCTCATTGGATCATCCTGCTACTTTTAGAATCTTCTTTTAAAAATACTTTTTCTTAAAGATTTTATTTATTTATTTGACAGACAGAGATCTCAAGTAGGGGGAGAGGCAGGTAGAAAGAAAGAGGAGAAAGCAGGATCCCCGCTGAGCAGAGAGCCCGATGCGGGGCTCGAACCCAGGACCCTGGGATCATTACCTGAGCTGAAGACAGAGGCTTTAACCCACTGAGCCACCCAGGCACCCTAAAAATACTTTTGATATGCCAGTTATAAATTAGTCTTTAGCAAATGATTTGGTCAATTTCCTTGAGAATCCCTAACAAAATGTTTAATAAAACTTGTTGAAATTTACCAAATGTATTGGAAATGCCCTTGAAAGTCAAAATTAAATAAATTCGCCACTTTAAAAATATTGTAAACATCATAAAGAAAACCTTCTAGAAGTTATTCTGAATGAGATTTCAAAATCAACAAGTCAACTAGTGAAGCAACATTTACATGGCTTCCTCTTCATCTTCATTCCTAGGTCACTTTAAATGGAAAAACTTGCACTAGTTTTTAGTCCCATCTGAGGGAGATACACACATCTATAACCTGAGGATTTTCCATATGTCAGTTTGGTATTGGTTTGCAAAAATTTGGCTCTAGAGAAAAAAATCATAGTAGGAGTTAGTGCGGCTACATAATACATTATTGATAATTTTTTATTATCATAATTTCTGGGGAGAAAAAAACTAATAATAAGGTGGATTTGCTCTTCTCTATAAGAGCTTGCAGAATTGATTTACTACCTAACTACCTGCATATGAATTTACATGGAGCATTGCCTTACTCTAAGTATGAATAATCAGTCCCCTATTTTTTAAAAGATTTTTCTTATTTATTTGAGAAAGAGAGCATGAGCAGCGGGGAGGAGCAGAGGGAGAGAGAAAAACACACTTCCTGATGAGCAGGGAGCCCCATGTAGGGCTTGATTCCAGGACCCTGAGATCATGACCTGGGCCAAAGGCAGTCACTTAACCGACTGAGCCACCCAGGTGCCCCTAAGCAATCCCTTATTAATGAGGTAGAACTCAAATTAGATTTTTCCCCCTTCAACTTGCCTGGCAAATGTTTCCCTACCAAGTTAGTAATCTTTTCAACTAGTAGAGAATATTATGACATAACCACTCTTGGCTGAAGGGTGAGACTGATACTCAAATTGCTCCAAAAGACAGGCAGTCCAAGCACCCGGCCAAAGAGAAATATTTTCAAAGATTAAAATCTAATGGCATTTGCCCTATCACTGTCAGACTTGCTCAGGACCCACGATTCTTTCTTCTTTCTGATCTTACCCTTTTGGATTGGAAATGTCTATTCTATGCCTGCCTACCATTGTATTTGGGACACAGTTAACTTTGTTTTCTGGTTTCACAGGTTCACAGATGGAGAGGAATTGTGCCCCTAGATTTATCCTATGCCAAGTGTCACCCATAACTGATTTAGATAGTATGTGCATATTTTGGACTTAGAGTTGATGCCAGAATGGATTAAGACATTTGGAGATGTTGGGATGGGATGAATGTGTTTTGTATGTGAAAAGGGTATGAATCTGGAGGGCCAAAGCAAAAGTGCTATGGTTAAATCATGTCTCCCCAAGATCCATACATCTCAGTCCTGGCCCTCAATACCTCACAATGTGATCTTATTTGGAAATAGGGTCTTTACAAAGATAATAAAGTTTAAGTGAAACTATTAGAGGGAATCCTAGTTCAATATAATTGGTCCTTAGAAAAACAGGGAATTGGGGCACAGAGATATGCGTGGAGCGAAGATGGTATGAAGACACAGAAGGAGAAGACAGCCATCTATAATTCCAGGATAGAGGCCTGGACCAGAGCCTCCCCTCACAGTCCTAGGAAGGAACCAGGCCTGTTGAACCTTGATTTCCAACTTCTAGCCTCCAGAACTTTGAGATTATAAATTTCTATTGTTTAAACCACCCAGTCTGTGGTACCTTCTTATAGCAGCCCTAGCAAACTAACACAATACCATTTAATACTAATGACTTAACATAGAAAATATGTTGATATTTAAATCATAATGTTTATGTGATATTTGAACATCTATTCAATGCTATTAATTATATTTTGAGTAAGATATTGAAAAAGCTTTTATTTCCTTATAAAACATAATTAAAAATGGTAGAATTATACTTTGATAGTCATATATTCGGTATGCATATTTTGCACTTGCATAACTCATTAAAAGGAGAAAAGTCAAAACAGAACATTCTGAAAGTGTATGCAAAAGAAAAAATAAGAAGTAATAGTAATTATATTTAATTGATAAATAGGCTACCAAGTCATTTTCAGAATTTGGCTGAGCTTTACATTTCAGAGCTGAAACCGTGATTGTAATATTCAACAGATCAATTCTTAAGAGAAAGAAAAAGCTGATTCATTAAAAATGCATAATTCCCCATCAGATAAAACTTGCATACAAATAAACAGGACGATGCCTAAGAGTAAGATTACTTCTTAATTCACTCAAATTAGATTAATGGAAAACCCAAATAACAAACAAAACAGTACCTTTAAGCCATTCTGATGTCAGTTTCCATTGAAATATCTCCAAAAACCACTGCCAATTAAATACCATTCATGAGAACTTTTGCTTCTAAAATTTGAAACTACTTAAAAGGAAATCTCTGCTGAATACACATTGTACCTACATATACTGCAAATGAATAAAGAATACCAAATGGACTAGAAAACTCAATCTTTTAACTTTGATTCTTTTTTTTTTTATGTGTTCTTCATGCCTTCCTCTGAGATTAAAAAAAAAAAAAGTTACTTCTTTTCTATGTTGTTTGGTTTAGAGTAACATGATCAATGATCATGTCACAAATTAGTCCTGAATAATGCCTTTTGTTCTCCCAGGGTTTTATTTTCTACCAGGAATGAGGGAAATTGAATCAGCTCTTTGTCCTGGTGCAGACCCAAAGAGAACCTTCGTCATCTCCCTCCCACAGGCTCCCCTGCCCCAGACTTCTCGCTACCCATCATCTTCCCTGAGCAGCCACAGATGGAACAGGAGCCACAGGAGTCCGGGATCTTGCACCCAAGGGCCGGAAGGATGGCTCTTTCTGGCATGAGAGAGGTAGGACTACCTGCTCTTTTCCAGATGACTGTTGAAATCTCAGAAGAGCAGACAAAATGTTCTGATTCCTCTCCACCCTGTCCTTCCCCCACCCCTTGTTCCCAAATGCTCTGACAGTAACAGTGAACATTACTAGGATGACTAGAAATAATTGCTGGGACAATTTTAGAAATTAACGCATGCAGCACCATATCTTTAAAAAAGCTGCGTGGTTTGTCCCATTGAGCATGATGATCTCCTTGCCCCGTAGGGTGATGCTTCCACGACACCCTATAACATGTGGAGGCACAGAGAACAATGGTGCCCATCCCAGGGCCTGCAGATCCCCCATCAGAGAGATCCACGCAAAGGCAACTGTGGCCCTGGGACACAATCACAGGGGTGGAGCTGTAGCTGCTGCATTCTTCCAAATGGGAGGGGCTGGTAAGACACACAGGCGCCCCACCCCACTGACTGTGGGGACAAGGCTGACTTGACCACTGAAGGCTGTGTGCTTAACCTCTCTGGAAGCTGCTGTCCTGACAGATGACAAATGACCTACACAGCCAGTGGATGCCGTTTTAATTTTTTTTTTTTTTTTTTTGAGAGGGAGGCTTATTTGATTCTTCAACCTGTAGCCTCCCTGAAACATATTCTTCAGTGTCTAAGAGACCATTGCTGGCTCCAAGGTCGATTAGAATAAAGCCTCCAGGTAGGTTTTACTGTCGTATATAACATTAAACATTTGCAAGCAATCTGATTCAAGGCATTCATCTTATGATATTTAGGATGTAACCCTTTTATTCCCTAGCTGGTAGAGAAAAAAACGGCTTCAGCAAAGACCAGGTTGAACAGCTTAGCCTTGACGGGGAGCCGAGACACCCTGGTGGAACTTCTCAGTTCACGGGGCACAAACCCACTCTACTTGTGCTCAGTTAATTCTCCTAAAAGCTGTGTGACTTTTCGGAGAAAGGACTGCCACCTGCCAAAGCACAGGCAGGCCGTTTGGACCCACTGTCTCCTTTCTATGACCTATTAAATGTCAGTGTACTTAGGGCAGAGACAAGTATTTATGGAGTGGGACTTGACAGAAAGTACCCTGGAGTGACAGGGACATATGAGGAGTCCTACATAGGACATACTTCTAAGGAAAGTTGAATTAATTTATAAGGTAAAATGCAGCTCAGATTTAAGTAACAAATTTGGGATGATAAGAGGCAAAAAAGACATATAATATGGATAAGTGAAATTGTTCTGCGGGGCGGGGAGGGGACTTCGATAAAATAAATATTTTGGCTAGAAATCAAATTTTCATTCTCTACACAGAACTGTCACCAGCCTCTAAGGAATCAACAAAGTCTGAGGATGGAAGAAAGTAAAACCAGTAACTAAAGGGTCAAGGGGACCAATAAGCACAACTCCAACTGTTTACTCAGATCTCTTTCATTTGCTTTAAATGTCCCTGATTCTCGTCCTTCTGCCTGAGGTGGTTTGGGGGTTTGTCTTCTGGTCTCCTGCTTGGCTGCCTCTCTGATGAGCTCTTTCCTTGCTGCATTTTTGGTATCTCAGTGATCATCTCAGCTGCCCATCAGGTACATGAATTTGGCTGTTTAGTTACAAAGTTGACAAGCCAACCTGGAGCTTTTTACCTGTGTCCATGCCCCGCCCCCACACCCCACCAGCTGGTAATGGGAGTTCAGCTACCTAGGCTCTTTTTCCTAGAGACCATCCCTGGTGCCCCACTGCACCGGACACTTAACCTCCGGCACCTAACTTAATTCTTGCTGCAAGGAAATGGTTTTGGAGTTCGATTTGAACAGACAGATGTCTCTTCGTGAGTACTTCCAGTGGAACAGCACCTGAGCTCTTCTTCCTGTTTGCCTTGGCTCTCCCAGATTTCTTCCTCCCAGTTGGTTGCCTCCTTATAGGGGGCTTAGGGTCTCTTTGCTTCCTTTCCTAGCTTATAAACCTGATGAGGAAGCCATTTGGTTCAGTCAGTGATGCTCTGAGCTTTGGGGAGGAACTAGAAAGTAGAAAGCTATTTGGTTCAGTCAGGAAAGCCACAACTTTTGAGGAGGAGTCTATGCTCACAGAGGTCCTCTGGACTTCATTTGGTTTGCTTGTCCCTGACGCTTTCCATATCTTTCCATAAAACCGGCCATGTTCTAACTGGGAAATGGAAAAATGTTAGTCCTGTTTTATAAAAGGAAGATGTTTGGAAATTGGGTCTTTAAGATTTTGTTTGCATCTTGTTTATTTGTATATGTTCGTGTATGTTGTACATGAGTGTACGTGTAACATACACATGTATGTTGAACACGTGTATGTTGTACTGCTAGATAATTTCTCTACCTTCCATGGTTTTGCTAAAATTAATTTGTAAAAGAGCTCTATTTAGTTGGTTTAAAGACAAGCGCTTATAAAAATTGGACAATCTAAAACTCAGAAAAATAGAAACTAATACAAATGTATTCAGGTTCATGCAATCTTGAAAAATACTCAGTATTAAAGCTAATTCAAGGTGTGGTTTAATTAAAATGGACATGTCTTTGAAATTATCAGCATTAAATGTAGGACTTTTATTCTGCTTGTGTTTACTGAAAGTCAAATAAGTTCATGTTACCTTCATTGCAAAATTTGTCAGAAAAGGAAAAAAGGCCTGAGAACTTTGTCAAATGCCTCAAAGTTTTATGGGTAATCTAATAGCAAATAGATTTGAATAATTTTAATAAATGTAATTAAAACTACTAGAAATAGTAGGGGAACAACACTGTATCCAAGGAAAGCAAGACCGATTATTTAAAGAGAAAACTTAGGACAAACTCTGAATATAAAAGGAAAGTTGTAGAAGGCTTTTGTGCAAAGGGAACCTTTGGAAAAGGAATTTTGTGCATGGTCATGGGGAATGAGATGATGGAGATTAGCGTGTAAACAAGTTAACTAGGGAGTAAGCTCCACCTGGAGAGAAGGGAGAGTCCGAGAACAAGATCAGGTGAGAAGTGAAGCGTCAACAGAAGCCTTAGTTGACTCTCCGATGCATTCCAAATGCAGGATTACCCTTCAGAACCACCCTGAATTGGGACAAAAGGGCGGGATTCTCTATCCTCCTGTTGAACAGTCTTTAGACATGACCACCTTGGGGGTGGTGTCATCACCTGTAATTCTAATTATTAAAGTGTTGTATGTCACTGAATTTCCTTGTCAATTGCATTATAATAACAGTTTTGATATCTTTAAGGTCACAAAACTAAACAGTGTAGGACTATCTGGAGCTAATGGGAAAACGGCATTCAAACAGACTCTTGTTTAAAACATTGCTGGTTTGCTATTGTTTGCTTTCCCAGATTTTTTTTAAATTTTTAAAAATATTTTATTTATTTATTTGACACAGAGATCACAAGTAGGCTGAGAGGCTGGGGGGGGTGGTTTGGGGGGGAAGAGAGAAGGGGCAGGAAGCAGGCTCCCTGTTGAGCAGAGAGCCTGATGCAGGGCTCCATCACAGGACCCTGAGATCATGACCTGAGCCGAAGGCAGAGGCTTAACCCACTGAGCCACCCAGGTGCCCGCTTTCCCAGATTTTAGGCTATCTATGACTTATGGAAATTTGGTATAACATTCCTTTGTAAACAAATATGAAACATGTATCTTTATTTCCCTACCTGATCCCTCCAGAATTCAGACTCCCAGTGACTATTCTTCTATTTCAATAGCAATGCATTTATTTGCATAAGTTTAATAAGGATCTGTCCTCTTTATGTCAGGACACAATTGGAAACATTGGTTATCTTACCGAGGCTTTCACCAGAATGTCGTAGTTGAGGGAGATCTGCATAGACTCAGCTATGACAAGACAGCTTTAAGGAACTAAGGTTAACTTGATGGAGCGAATGAATCGACCTGGTACCTTGCTTCCAGGGGTACCAGCTGCCTTCCCAGGTGAGTAAAGAAGATCACTTCCTGGCAGGTGCAGGAAACTCGGGCTATTTGGGGGACCCCAAGAAAAGAGGAATTCACCCAAACCTCTAGGTATTGCAGGTGAAGTCAGGTGGCAAGTATTTTGCTTGACTTCTTAGCCTTAAGGGGTGACTAGAAATTCAATCTGAAATTTCTTATGAAAAGTTCCAGGAAAACCAATTTTAAAAAACAAGCAAACAAAAACCTATATGGTCCATCACTATTTTGCTGCACTTAAGTAAATAATTAGGCCAAGTTTATCACAAACATTTTACAAACAAATTATTTTACAAACAAATTAGTCCTAATTTGGCTATCTTTGGAAATGAGGGTGATTTTAGAGAAATGATGTTTTAGTAAATATACTGTTATGGATGTTAGATTTTAGTGTTGATTAACTGTTTGTGAGAGCTTACTGTTTGCCTATAAAACTGAGTTGGATCCTGAATTCTGGTGTCCTCAATTATCTGGCCAAGACTCTCCACACTAATATTTCTAGTTTTCTCCCATTCTCTTGACTTGGAATCATTGAGAAATGAAACTGCTCTTTTTCTTAAAACCCTGCAAACTGAAACTACACAGCTTGATGTAAACTTCAGAGAAAAACTGCCACAATGGCCCATGTTTAGGCCATCTTCATGCCTGTTGCTGTATAAACTGCTCAAAGATCCCCGGAGACCTACAGATAATTGAGCAAGTTGATTCCAGCCATACTGATATGATGGGTCTGCCCCTAGAAAACCCAAAGTTTAGATGTTTATGGACAAGAACAGTTCCACAGATCAAAGACCATTAAGAGCTGGGTGCAATGGTGACCCAGCAGCTGTTGTCCACTGCTGAGAACACCAGAAATCAGACTGGTTGCCCAAGAGAACACCTGGGCAGATCACGCTACCAAGTTGGCAGCCTCTGCAGAGATCCAAAAACCTCTGTAATGGCTTTAGCACCAGACACAGACTTAACTAAAGTTATCAACTGCAATATTCCTTGGAGGACTTAAAAAGAGCAAAGGAATGAGGATTCAAACACCATGCCGGCACTAGAACCAGCTGGAAATACAATGAATCCTTATCCCAGAACATCTTATGGGAGAAATATTTAACTTATTCCCCAAAGCTCCTATGATGGGTGAGATGCTACTCTTCCATGGACCCAGGGTATATTGCAGGTCCCAGTCTTTGGAGAACTATTTTAAAAATGTGGTATTTGTGCTAAAAACAATCCTAAGACTGGGTCCTTACCCATTTAAAAAGGTACACAACTCAGAGACCTCAAACCTGGAGGAGACTGGCAAGTAGATTTTGCCAGGATACCAAGAACAATAGGTAATTTTTTTATTTTTGCTGGTATTTATAGAGAACTCTACAGACTAGGTTGAAGCTCTTCCATACTGTTCAGAGAAGGCCTTAAGTTACGAAAACATTTTATGCAAGATCATTCCTAGGTTTGGATTGCCACTAATAATTCAGAGCGACAACGGAGATGCATTTGTGGCAAAAGTCACATAAGCAGTGTCCAAAGCCTTGGGCATTAATGGAAATTAAACTCCTTCCTGAAGACCCAAATAAACTGGAAAAATAGAATAAATGAACATCAAAAAAACGCTGCTTGGACCAGCAAGCCTCTGGTCCAGAGAAATCCATGGACAAGTACAATAATTTGTTGGTTATAACAGATCTCCCCTAAGGCCCTAGATAAAATAGTATAAGAACAACAAACCAAAGTACAAAAATCTGGTAACATAGAATATTGGGTTTCAACTTGGAGCTAAAGTTTTCTAAATGAACGCAAAGAGTTTCCATTCCTCTAATCCTGCTCTTTGCCCCATTTTAGCAGGAAGTAACTAGAAGGGTCATTATCCCAATTCCCTCAAGAATGAGCCATAATCAAAAGACAGTGGGGATTGACACTGGTAACCAAAGGGTTAACAGGACTGATAAGCACAGCTGCAACTTTTACCCAGACCTTTCCCATTTGTCTTTAAATTTCCCTGACTTTCCTCTTGCAGCAGGGTGGATCAGATGTTTGCCCTCCTGTCTCCTCCAGCTCTCCCTTGGCTGCCTCCAAAATCAACCCTTTCTTTCGGTGCCCAATGTCTCAGTGATTGTTTTTGCTGCACATCAGGCAGATGGACTTGTTTTCAATTACAAAAGAAGCCATCTTATACTTGTACTGATTTGGTTTCTCTTGTTTTTGTTGTGAGTTTTTTTGTTTGTTTGTTTGCCTGGCACCTAGACTTCACAGTACATGATTACTACTTCTCAATTTCTTATTCATTCAAACAGTAAATACTTTTATGTACCCGTTATGCACAACTCCTTGGCATCAATGGCTATCATGGGTCAATACTGCAAGCTCCCTGCTCTCATGCAGTTTAATCATGTTATCCCCAAATGCGGAATTACAAACCAATTTAATATGGCTTGGGGAGCATAGGAAAAAGACTTTCTGAAGAAGATGGATTTAAACCACAAAGAAGGAAGAAAACCAGAAGGATGTGGCAAATGGACAAGATGAGAAATAGTCATAGGATTTTGCCACATGGTGGTTATTAATGACCTGACATAGAATTTTACTGATATTTTTAAAGTGGAAACCAGACTGGAGTGTTCTAAGCAGGAGTGAGTGGGAGAAAAAGTTATGTAGATAACAGGAAAAACGAAACCCCACTTTTTAGAAGTGTGGTAGGGAAGAACAGGAGAACAGTAGAGAGAATGTTACCTGGAGGGGGAGGGTCAGAGGACAAAATTAAAAACCTAGTAGCTTAGTTTTCTGTCACCTCCAGTCCCTACTCTCATCTCTATAATAAAAATAGCTCATGGACAACATAGTTGCCCAGAGTGAGTGGTGCTTGGACAGGAATCAAAATTACACTCATACAGGAATATTCATTTGGTAAAGTTTAATATATGCAAAAAAGTTCTATTATAGAAAAACTATCCTTTGGACAAGGCAGTAGCGTTATGAAATATAATGTCTCTTTCATTTACAATGGAATTTTACCTGCTTCAATTTAAAATATTTTTTTAAATAATTTCTAGACACACTGGACCAGCATAATTTGCTAAATACTTTGTTTCAAATTTACTATCTCTTAATATTCAATTATATGAACAAATCTGCCTAATCTGTGCTAATGAGGTGTACTAGCATTCCACCTTGTGGATTATATAAACCCATGGCCTTTCACTTGCTAAATTAAATATTTAAAGAGAATATTAATGCTTTCAACCAAAAGCAGATTATTTCTGCTCTGGGAGTCAGTGCTGCTGCTGCTGAAATGCGTAAGACAGGCTTCTGCAGCACAGTAAAATAAAATAATTTGAGGATAACATTGTACACATATATTCCCCTCGAAGCCATATTTTATCATTATAGCTTAGGACACAACTATTTTCACTGACATCAACAAGTCTCACATTTACATTAATTGCATAAGATAGCACATTACAATTTTAATTACAGGAAAAGAATAGTCGGCCCTGTGCCTAAATGGACACCCCTAATATTTGAAAAAAACTAGACATGAAGACCTGGGTGGCTCAGTCTGCTAAGTATCAGACTTGGGCTCAGGTCAAGACCTCAGGGTCCTGGGATTGAGCTCCATCCCCTCCAGGCTCAGCTCAGCAGGGAGTCTGCTGCTCCCCCCCCATCCTATGCCCCTCCCTGCATTTGTGCACTCTCTCTTTCTCTCTCTCTTTTTTTCTTCTCTCAAATAAATAAGTAGAATCCTTAAAAAAAAAAAAAAGGATATGAGACTAAGTAGCTAATATTACACCCACCCAGGGGAGGCATCCTTAACTAAAAGCCACAAAGAGCGAGCCTAATTCCAATCCAAGTGTTAAATAGATTAATTCACAGAAATTGATCCAGGTACCTGGGCTATTTTCTCTGCTACTGTTTCTCTTGACATTCTAGCCTCTGGCTACTATATATTTTTCTACAAAGAAAGTATTTAGGATACAGCATATCTAATAGACTCAGAAGGAGTCACTGTTGATCAGATAAGGAAACCACATTCTTAAAAAAATGGAAGGAAGCCAATCTGCACACTGGGTTGTGTAGTGAGACCCACTGATTAGAAACAGATTTTAAAAGCCGTTCAAGTTCGCCAGCCTGGATGCTAATCTTTTTCCTCCAGAACTGAGTGAAGAAAAATGCCAGGGTTATTTTGGAAGCACCGAATTACAAGATCTAGGAATAAGCTACTTCATCAGACGGGCAGCTAGAAAATCCCATTTGCAAAATAACTCCCACCAGCTTCTTTTATGTCCGAAGTGAGACTCAATTTTGGCTAGAAAATGTACGCCTGTCAGCGGTAAGGAAGAAGAATGGTGGCTCTCCCCGCTATCAGAAACACCGTTGCCTGGATGAATCGACCGCGGGAGCGCAGTCTTCCACGCACAGAACTGACCCGGGTACAGTCGCAGTCTGTCTCCCAGTCCTAAAGAACAGTCTCTTCGAGACACCCGGGAAGAATATCCCGACCAGATGGTTTGAAGCAGGCAACCGGGGCTGCACAGTGGCCGACTACCCCTCCGAGCACGAAGGTCAGTAAGGTAGCGAGGTGAAAGGCACAAAGCAGCAGAGGGGCGAACTCCGGCACCCTCGCGAGGTCTGCGGGCATAGCATATCTAGGCGGTCCCCGGAGCCAGCCGAGGAGAGGCTTGGGACGCAGGCAGGGCAGGAGGTGAGCAGAGCCCTCTCTCCCCGCTGCTTTTACCTGCCACAGCTGGAGCATGGCCACTGGCTCCTGCTGAGTCCGCGCCCCGGCTCCCGACTGGACAGCAGCCTCCTCCTCCCCAGCCTGCACCTGCCGTTGAGCCGCCCCTCTCTGGACAGACAGGGTACTCTCCGGGTATCCCAGCGTCAAGGTCCCATGGCTGGGACTTCTCCGCGCCCGGCTGGGATACCCCGGCAGCTTCTCCCGGCGCTCGCCTACGTGCTCCTGAGCTGTCCGGTGCTACAGGGACAGGCACCCTCGCCTGGGACTGAACCCCACCCTGCGCTCTACCTGCCCACCTGGGATGCACTGGCCTGCAATAACCCCCACAGCCCCAGCGTCCTGATCGCTAACCCCGGACTCCGGGTTCCCGCGGGCCGCTCGCTTTGGCTCGATCCGCTCCGGGACCTGGTGATTCGAGTGCAGCCCGGGCACCGGTGCGAGGTGACGGTGCTGGACGCCCTGCCGCTGAGCCACGGTGCGCTCTCCCCCGGCCGCTTCCCCTGCACCTTCGGCCCCCGCCAGGTCCAGTACACTCACTTCGGCTCCCGAAGCCCGGGACGCGCTCGGGTGCGGCTGCAGCTGCGCTATGACGCCCTGACTTACACGCTGGTACTGCCCTTCACGCTGGATGTGGACCTGGTCTTCTCCCAGCCGGAGCTGGTGACCCGCAACAGGCCTTTGTCGGTGGAGAGGCTGCGGGGCTGGAGCCAAGCCATTGACCAGAGAGTGCTGGACTTCGCCTCCCTGGGGAACGGACCCTCTACCACCAGCAGGTGCTGGCTCACCCTTCTTCCTCCCCAGGGCGGTCCGCTGCCCAAATATGGGCGTTTGGTGGACGCCATGGGGGCCCCTCTCCCCAGAGGCAAGAGGGTAGACTGTGAGGCTTTTGTCAGAGCTGGGGTGCGATATCAGCATACTGCCACTACCCTGTCGCCCAATCGGGACTATGTGCCCCTGATGGCGGAGCTGCTAGGGCCAGAGGAAGGAGGCTCTGGGTCAGAGGAGGTGCTGTCCCGCGAGCACTTCCAGCTGTTGGTGAGCATCCATGAGGGAGCAGAGAACACTGCACCTACGCCCAGCTTTGCGGCCCTGATGATGATGGAGGTCAGTCAGTTCTTACTAACAGCCCTAACCCCTGACGCACTGGCTGCAGATGACAAGGAGTCTGACCCTGATGACCTGGTCTTCAACATTCGCAGTGCCCCCACAACCACGCCAGGGCACCAGGGGTACCTAGTCAGCACTGATGACCCTCTGGGTCTTCCAGTCTCTTTCTTCACCCAGCGCGAGCTACGGGACCTGAAAATTGCCTACCAGCCCCCAACAGAGAAACTGGATTCAGAGCACCTCTTCCAGCTGGAGCTGGAGGTGGTGGACGGAGATGGCGCCACCTCAGACCCCTTTGCCTTCATGGTGATAATGAAACCCGTGAACACCCTAGCCCCAGTGGCTAGATGTAACCAGGGACTGCTGCTATTTGAAGGTCAGTTAAAGCCTCTGTCCAGCACCCACAGCCTTCAGATTGGGGATCATGATAACCTAGAAGAGGTGATAGTAACTGCAGTAAGGGGCTTGAGACACGGGCAGCTGGTGGTGCTTGGGGCACCAGCTGGGTGTAAGTATTTCACACCAGAAGACCTGGCAGCAGGGCGAGTGGTGTACCAGCATGACGGCAGCAACACCTACAGTGATAATATCATTTTTCGGATGGAGGATGGGTGCCACCAGGTGGAATTCCTCTTCCCTGTCACCATCATACCTGTTGATGATGAACCACCAAAGGTCAAGGCCAACAATGGGCTCTCGATTATAGAAGGACAGGTGGTCCAGATTTCCCCCTTTGTCCTGAGTGCTACTGATCCTGACTCTGATGACTCAACCATCCACTTTGTGCTGGAAGACCAGCCTCTAGAAGAAAAAAAGGAAGAAAGAGGGTGGGATCTGGCCCCTGGTTCCTCCTACTCAACTCAGCACCTGGGGGAGATGTTCCTGCGGCAGGCTGAACCACCTCTGTCCCCTGAAGATGAAGATTGGTATTATGTGGAAAAAGAAGGACTTTATGAGAAGGTGGTGACTGAGTGGCTTCAGCAAGACATCATGGAAGGGAAACTCTTCTACCGCCATCTTGGACCCCATAGCCCTCAACCTGTAATGGCTCAGCTGACTTTCCATGCACAAGATGACCATGACCCACCCAACCTATCCAACCAGCACTTCTTCACCATCAAGGTCCAACCAGTAGATCTGCAGAGTCCAGAACTATTTCCAGGAGCTACCCTAGAAATGACCGTGCACCAGTACCAACTCACTCACTTCCAGAAGAAATTTCTCCAGTATATTGACCAGGACTCAGATGACCAGAATCTGTGGTACACCTTACTGACACCCCCAACTGACACAGATGACAACCACCAAGTCCGGGCTGGAGAAATTGTGCTCGCTGATTCACCAGATATGCCCATCTTGAACTTCACCCAGGCCCAGGTAAATCTCCATAAAGTTGCCTACCAGCCACCACAGAAGAAGCTGGGTGTCGTACCACGGGTTTTACAGTTCACCTACCAAGTGGAGGATGCTGCAGGCAACAGTGTACCTGGAACATTCACATTATTCCTGAAGCCTGTGGACAACCAGCCTCCAGAAGTCACCAATAGAGGCTTTACTGTCTTAGAGGGAGGAAATTTTATCCTCAGCAGTAATGAACTGGATGTCATAGATCCTGATACTAATGTTGACCAGATTGTCTTCATATTAGTCTGGGGTCCCCAACATGGACACCTGCACTACTTAAACAAACATATGGTTCCAGGGGAAGTTTTCATGCAAGCTGATATTATTAATGGGAGGGTCTCTTACCAGCACAGCAGAGACCAGTCTACCAATGACACCTTCCATCTGGAGGTAAGTGACAGGGTGCACCACATACCCATCACCGTCCAGATTTCTGTGCATCCTGCTGCAGCTTATAAAAGTCCCAGGATCTCTATTACAGGTAGTCCATTATTAAATGTTTCCATAGATGTACTCGAGAGAAGAGCCACTAGGATCACCATAGGCATGATACGTGACAAAAAGAAGGGTGCAGGTGACTTGATGCTATCTTTCATTATGGAGGATAGTCCCAAATTGGGTACTCTTCTAGTGAATGGTTTACCTGCAGGACGATTCACCCAAGAGGACCTCATCAGTGGGGCAGTAGTCTATGTCCACACTGGGGGTGAAGTTGGCTTCCAGAAACAACATGATACCTTTAGCCTCACCCTTTCCAAGGATTCTTATCAATGGGTGATGGGAGACAGCATAGTGGAGAGAGTGCAGGTGCAAGTGGTTGTGCTGCCTGTGGATAATGTGGCACCCACAGTCTTGGTGGGGGAGTCCTATATTGTTGATGAAGGCGGTAAGAGTCCCTTGACCTTACGACATCTCAATATTGAAGATGTGGATACACCCCAAGATGAAATCCTATGCACAGTGACTGGTCAGCCAGCCTCTGGCTACCTGGAAAACATTGCACCAGCTCCTGGCTCAAAAGAATCACGGGCTGGTAGCCCCATCAGTGCTTTCTCTATCAAAGATGTCCAAGCGAGGCACATCAGTTATGTACAGAGTATTCACAAGGGGGTAGAGCCACAAAAAGATCAATTCACCTTTCATTGTTCCGATGGCATCAACTTTTCCCCAAATGTCTTCTTCCCTATAATCATCTTACCCACCAATGACGAGCAGCCTGAACTCTTTGCCAGTGAGTTTGTGGTATTAGAGGGGATGAGCCTGGTCATAGACACCCCACTGCTCAATGGAGCAGATGCTGACTTGCCACCAAATGAGCTTCACTTTCAGCTCACAGCCCTCCCTCAGCATGGCCGAATCGTCCAGCAGCTGGCCACAGGCAGCCAGCCCATCCACAGCTTCACCTTACAGGAAATCCAGGAGGCCTCCACTATTGTGTACGAACATGATGACTCTGAGACCACAGAGGATAGTTTTGAGGTCTGGCTGAGTGATGGCAAGCATACCATCCACAGGAAGATTCCCATTATGGTGATCCTGGTGGATGATGAAACCCCTCGACTGACCACCAATGCTGGGCTGGAAGTAGAGACTGGACACACTGAGGTCATCACAAATTGGGTCCTTAAGGCCATAGATTTGGACTCCAGTAAAAAGAGCCTCAGTTTTGTCCTCCGTTCAGGGCCTCAACAAGGGCTTCTACAGCGGCTGAGAAAACCCAGAGGGGAGGTGAGAAATAACCTCACCCTAGGAATGAACTTTACCCAGGATGAGATTGACAGAAACCTCATCTGTTACACCCACACAGGCCAAGATGGAGTTCTTGACATTATCAAGTTCGATGTGACTGATGGGATTAACCCTTCGATAGGCTGCTACTTCTACATCACCATTGGGAGCTTAAACAGGGTCTTCCCTGAGGTGGTTAGCAAAGGGCTGACCCTGACAAAAGGTGGCAGAGTGACCCTTACCACCAATCTGCTTATTCCCAGTGACCTCAACAGCTCCAATGAACAGCTTCACTTCAGAATCACACAGGCTCCTAGCCTGGGGCACTTGGAGAGCTCCGACCACCCTGGGAAGCCCATTGCCTCTTTCACTCAGCTTCAGTTGGCTAGCAACAAAATATTCTATGCCCACACTTCAAATGATGAGATAAAGATGGACAGCTTTGAGTTTCAAGTGACTGGTGGACTCAGCCCCGTGTTCCGAGCCTTCAGGATCTTCATCACAGATGTGGATGATAAGAAACCTATCCTGACCATCCATAAACTAATACTGCAGAAAGGGGAAGGCAAACACATCACTCCCTTTGAGTTGACAGTGGAAGACAAGGATACTCCTGATGATCTTCTCCTCTTCACTGTCACCCAGCTCCCCATCCATGGTAGGATTTTGTATAATGGCAGTCATCCTGTGACCACCTTCACCAAGCGGGACCTGAATGAGAACCTGATTAGCTATTGGCACGATGGGAGCAAGACAACTGAAGACAGTTTCTCCTTCACTGTGACAGATGGCACTCATGCTGATTTCTATGTCTTCCCAGACACTGTCCTAGAGACACACAAACCTCAGGTAATGAGGATCCACATAAACTCTCTAGACAACAGACTCCCCCAGATTGCCATTGACAGAAGCATGTCAGCCTTGAAGTGCCTTCACACTGGACACGTGAGCTTCCTGATTACCAACAGATCTTTGAGGGCAGAGGATCAAGACAGTTTCCATGGGTTTCTGAAGTATAAAGTGACCAGAGGACCAGAACATGGCTTCATTATCAACACTCGCCTTGGAAACCAGAGCACGCGAGTGTTTGTGCAAGGTTAGTAACAATGTCCCCGATGCCTCCTTCCATCTCCTTGAGCAGATCGGATCTCCCAATTCTGTATAAAGTTTTCCCAACCTCAGCCCACTGACAGAAAGATTTTGATTCTAATGAAATATGGTGGAATATGAGATTATTCTGGTAATAAAAAAGGGCAACTAGTCCTTTTCCAGCCATCTCATCAGGATGCCCATTTAACTCTCGGACATTTAGTAAAGCTGGTAGTTATGCCCTAAAATCGCAGAATGCATGTGGACAGTTTCTGCTTCTGAAATCCCCCTGTAAGATAAGATTACATTAATTTTGGTAGTATCAGTTTAATTTCAAATTTTAAGTCAATGACAAACCTAGGAATTGTTTCCCTGGTTTATCAGTAAGTTTAGATTTCTGAAGATGATATTTTGTGTATTTAGGTTTGGGAGATAAATATTACACTGCACATTTTATTGTAGTATTCAAATGTAACTTATGTATCTAAAAAGAAAAAAGCATAGAACTAAATTTTCCTAAGTGTGTGGTGGGATATGTTTTAAAGAACTTTTTAAAAATATATTTGTCATCACTACTAATGGTGAATTTGAAGCAGGCTCCTCTGTTTTCCCAAGTAATGTGACACCTGCTGTCTTTGGCATCTCTTTACATTGTCTTAAAACTATTTCATGTAGCTTTATGCATGAGATGTGAAGAGATACATGGAATGCAATCTTAGATTAAAACTTATGAAGGGTTAAAAAAATAGTCCAGTTACATTTTCAGAATTGCTTCTAAAGCCAATGAAATCATGTGGTTTTATAAGAATTATCTTTATAAATAAATACCTCCAAAATGCATATTGTCTTTAATATACTAAAAAAAAAAAAAAAAAAAAAAAAAAACACACAATTACAAACGAAGTGACAAATCTTAAAAATCCAAGAGAATAGGTAATAACAAAATCGTGATTTTATTCCCATTTTCTTTTTTCTTAGAATACTGCAGTTATTCTTGCTTAAATTCATTTGACTAATAGTTAATGAATAACCACTGTCATTCCAACTCCAGGCTTATACAGAACCAGATGGACTCAGCTTTCCATAGAGGGCCAGGGTGTTGTAAAACATGGATCGCTGGAATGTCTTTCTTATTGGGGATTATCCTACAGATCATACACATAGCACAGTAACAAAGTTTAATCTAACGTTCTGTTTTTGCCAGTGTAACTTTAAGAAAAATTTGATTCATTTTCACTTAATCATTTTTTAAAAGTTAGATTTGTATGCATTTAATCATTTTTAAATTTCTTTATTGCCATATTTTCATGCCTTAAACCATTGAAGTTCTTATACTCATTTTCTATTGTGCCAATATGATGAGTGATACTTGCTCTTTTACTAGCTGACGTTGATGAAAGGAAGATCTGCTATGTCTTGAATGAAGGCAGCAGAGCAACAAAGGATATTTTCTACTTCTCTGTTGAAGACAATGGTAAGTCAGTGTTGAAACCTTAAAAGGGAATCTTGGTTACTTAAAATCAATATGAAACTAGAAAAAAATTAAATTATTTACATAGTAATTGCTGTCGGTATATATCATAATACAAACACGAATTCTTTTTGCTCTATTTGCAATCCTATGTCAAATGATTCTTGACATATCATTATTTTGGAAGGGAAAGCAATGAGGAATTTCAATAATAAGATATGAAGTATTTTGCCTGACCTAGATTATGTGTGATGTCCTATAGGCAAGTCAATCTGTTCTGGTGGTTCTGAGAATCTGACTGGTGGCTTCTGTCATTCTGGAACAAATTAGAAAGTCCAACTTTAGATTTTGTGAGGATTTTCAGCTGTAGCACCGAATCTTAATGGCTCCTTGATCTCCAAATTGTAATCTTCCTGGATGGAGTAAAAAATATGTTGACCAGCATCGAGGAAAACTTGCTTTAAAAATTGCCTGTGTAAGCTGCCCTCTGTCCTCAAAGTAGCATAATGGGAAGCAACAAGCTAGCAGAAGGTGCTTGACTCAGCCAGAAATGGGCTGATTATGTTGTCGAAGAAAAATTATTTTGCAGTATGACAGAATAATTACAAAAATTATGTCCGTGTGCTGCTTGCCACTCAATAACCCTTTCAGTATAAATCATTACTCATTTCTAGTGAGTAACATGCATTTTATTTCACAATCATATGCCATCATTCAGGACTGTTTGGGAAAATAGTCCTACCTGAAGGCTGCCCAGTATATTGTGTCTGAATCCCAGCGTACCCTGTGTGACTTTGAAAGAAGTAACCTGGGCCTCTCAGTGACTCATTTCACTCATGTGTAAAATGGTGGTCTTCATACCTTCCAAAGGGCTGCCAAGAAGATTAGTGAGATGATATTTGTAAAGCGTTGGGCACAAAGTAGATGCTCATTAATAATAAGCCACCTTCTGTACTCTGATGAGACTACGGGGAAAACCACTGACCCCTTCTCTCCATCTTCTCACTTAAAGTTTAAAATCTGATCTTTCCTTCATCCTCCAACTTCCTAAGGACCAAAGTCACTAAAAAGATGAAGATGAATTCAAGCCTTCTAAACGGACTCACTAATGTAAAGCATATGTGAGACTCAAATAGTTTATAATGACTATTTTTCTTTCTGTTTTCTAGAAGGATGATATTCTAAAAAGATGGGTATCTGACTTGCATGTTATACTTTCTGGATGACATCAGAAACAAGAGTCAGTCTGTGATGATAAATGTGAATTTTATATTGCTACCATTCTTGAGTACTTTCTATGGGCCAGGCAATGCTTATATACATTACAACTTCTGATCCTCACTGTAAAATAAGAGGTAAACATTACGATGCCTATTTTTAAATGAGGGCACCAAGGTTGACTAACTGGTTGGAAGTCATCCAAGTAACAAGCAGGTGAACTGGAATCAAACCCAGGTAGTGCAGATTCCAAAGCCAGGGTTCCTAACCACCATTGCTACACCACCTCTGTTCATGAGGCCAAAAGCATAGACAGAAGTCAGGGAATAAAGCAAAGGCAGCACTTCCTCACCTCACAAAGAAGCTTCTATTAAATTAAAGTGATAATAATAATCAAACATAGGCTCCAAAATATCTGAGGACACCTTTGCTCATAATTGGATGGTAAAACACATATGTATGTCCATATGCTGATTCAATATTTATGCATTTACTTGTTCCCTGGATTTCGTTCTTGTTTTCTGAGAGTCAAGCACAGAGCTAAGACCCATATCTGCCCATTCAGAGCATTCTTGGAATAGCTTAAAACTGCTAAAGAACTTGCTTAAACATTTTCTTGTCAAGTATTTTCAAATTTTATAATTTTTTTTTTCTCTACAAGAGCTAACTTGATATTTGCTTTTAAAATATCCCAGTTTTGGGGTGGGGAGTACCTGGACTGGCTCAGTCTGTTAAGCATCTGCCTTCGGCTCAGGTCATGATCCCAAGGTCAGGGATGGATCCCCACATCGGGCTCCCTGCTCAGTGGAAAGCATGCTTATCCCTCACCCTCTCCCTGCACCTGCCACTCTCCTTGCTGTGCTTTCTCTCTCTCTGGGTCAAATAAATAAATAAAATCTTAAAATATATGTAAAATAATAATAATAAAATAAAATATCGCAATTTTAAAAAATATTTCCCAAATGGCATAAGACTTACAATTTATTAATTTTTTTTTATCTTGACAACATATAGCACTAGCAGAAGGTACTGCTTCCAGTTATTTAAGCTTTTGGAACTGGGCACACTTCTAGGGATGCATTTTTTACCAATGGGCTGAAGTAGAATTTCTTGTTGGTGTTCGTGGTTGTACCAACTTTGAAGGCATTAAAAGAAGCCTGTGCCCTACCTCTAGGACTGGGCATTAGGCACATCCATAGGTGAGCTCAAGGGTCTTAAAGGTGGAAGCATTGGCAATATGACTCTAAAGATTCCATTTATTAGAACCCCAAGCTGGATAGCAGGAGGCTTCCAGTCCATGGGCTCTGAAATCAGGCTGTCTGCACTCATACCCCAGCACCACACTTCAGTGGTTGTATATCTTTGAGAAACGGTGCTTTAGTTTGCTCATCTGTGAATTGGAGACGATTATAGTGTGTATCTCATAGAATTATTATGAGAATTTCATTGGTTTCCCATTGCCGCTCCAAAGAATTACCACAAATTTAGTGGCTTAAAACAACACAGACTTATAAGTCTGTTGTTCAGAAGTCCAAAGTGGTTCTTACTGGGCTAAAATCAGGTTTGGGCAAGGCTGCCTTCCTTTCTGAGGACTCTAGGGGAGAACCCATGTCCTTGCCCTTTCTAGCTTCTAGAAACTGTCCCATTTCTCCATGTTCAAAGCCAGAAGTGTCCAGTCTTCCTCGTTAGCTTCACTCTGGCCCCAACTCTCCTGCCTCCCTCTTTCCCTACAGGAATCCCTGTGATTACATAGGGCTCACCTGGATAATCCAGGATACTGTCCTCCCCACCCCCTCCCAGAATCGTTAATCACACCTGCAGAGTCCCTTTGGCCATGTGATACATGCACACGCTCTGGGAATTAAGATGTGGACGTCTTTAGGGACCCATAGTCGTAAGCACCTCAAGTCCTAAAGAAGGAACATGCATGAGACCCTGAAGAGTGCCTGGACGAAGCAAACACACGATGGGTGTTATTATCTTTAGAATTAGTAGCTGAGATACCAAGTGTTGTATTTCTCTAGTGTCAGGTAAAAAGAAATTTAACAATTTATTCCTGAAAATCTATGGTTAGATCGGTTGATTATATAAAAAGTTCAACTTCTTTTAAGATTTTATTTATTTATTTGAGAGAGAGGGACCGCAAGTAGGGGGAGCAGCAGAGGGAGGGAGAAGCAGGCTTCTCGCTGAGCAAGGAGACCAACACAGGGCTCAATTCCTGGATCCTGGGATCATGACCTGAGCAGAAGGCAGATGCTTAACAGACTGACTCACCCAGGGACCCCCCAAAATTCAACTTTTAAACTATTATGGTGAATTATCTTATTGGGGTATTGCCTGGAACTCTTAGTTTCTCATCTTTTTCTCTGCCCACTTATAAACTGATTTCATAGTTATTAGAAGCCCACTAAGAAAAAAAAAAAAAGTCCACTAAGGAGACAAAGAAGAGGAAGTAACTCAGATCCACTATTCTAGGCTTTGTCACTGCACTCTGAGCCACCACACACAGAAATACCTTACCTATCCACATCCTGTTTCCTATATCAATTTTGCCTTTTTCTTTTTGCTCTGCTATAGTTAAATGAAGTAATGTATGCCAAAAATATAATAAGACACCCAGCATCTACCAATTCCCCGATAAATATGAGTTTTCTTTTCTTCTTTCCTGTACAATAGTTATGCATATACCTATATTCGTGTACACAGCTGGACTGGGAATTCAAATGTAAAGTTTTTACAATGTACCTAGTTTGTATGTTCTATCTATTGCTGCATCATCAGTTTTGAGTAACTCAGACTAAGGCCATTGCTGTGTAAGATCTCAGTCTTTTTTATAACATTGGTGGTAAATTTCATTTTGCTCAAGGTTATCATGAAAGCCACTGGTAAAATAGGGAATGCATTTTAGACTTCTAAAGCTCTGGACCAGGCACCTGTGTGGCTCGGTCATTAAGCATCTGTCTTTGGCTCAGGTCATGATTCCAGTGTCCTGGGATCGAGCCCCACATCGGGCTCCCTGCTCAGCGAGAAACCTGCTTCTCCCTCTCCTACTCCCCCTGCTTGTATTCCCCCTCTCTGTCTCTCTTTCTCTCTCTCTCTCTGTCAAATAAATAAATAAAATCTTAAAAAAAAAACAAAACACCTCTGGACCAATTAAGCATACTGTCAAGTTCATCCATCTTCCTCTCCATAAGTCATTATACTCATAGATTTGTCTTGAAATTTTGCATTATCTTTACTATATGTAATGCTGAATGGATCTGTTCTACTTACCCTATAATAACATAACCCTAAATTTGTATAGCACTTAATATTTCCACAATGTGTTTTTATAGATCTTATTCCAGTTGATCCTTACTATGATCTGTAAAACACAAATCATTATCTCAGATTTTAAGATGAAGAAATGGGCTCAAAGAATTAAAATGATCCTTACAAAGGAACCATCAGAAACATTAAAAGTCAATACTTTCTAAAAAGCCACAACAAATTGTGAGACAGTTTTACTTTGAGGATGTGCTACAGATATTTCACATTCTCCTTAAGACCTGAAACAAATTGCTTTATTTCCTCTTAAATTTTTCAGTGTCTAAAACCAATCTGATTAACACTATGCATTCTGATATTTGAATTTTTTTTTAATTTGACCTGATACATGCCTCATGGTCCCTGTGAACACTGGTTTTCTATTTAGGTGAAGTGTCTTTTTTAAGCAAGTTATGAAAGTAAAGAGCAACAAAAAGGGTTTTTTTAGGATCAGTGATAGATCTAACCGTAAGTCTAGTGAGTCTAGTCTGCCCATGCAGTTAAGGGAATATCACACTTGCTTTGGACTTTAAACTCTCCAGAACACATCTAAGCCTTCAAGAGCAAGGCAGAAAATGTCTCCGAATAGTCAACTCACAATATGTGGCCTGATATTTTCACACTTGACTCAAAGAAGCCCTTATTTGGAGTCCATTTACTCTTATTTCCCAAACAATTCTAATTTTATTTCAAATAAAAACAGTGGTAAGAAGAGAGTGGGGGTTAAAAGCAAAGACCTACAGAATGCAGAAGAGATAGATAACAATAGGCAGCCAAAATATTCAAATTCAGGAGAAACCAGGAGGCAATGTAGTGAAGAGACAAATCGTTGAGCCTGTGGCAGAAGTGTACCTACAGTAAGATTATAAAATGTTTTGCAAGTCTTCAGGGTGATGTCATAATAAACCATATGTAATATGGAAAGAGGTTCCCAATGTATTGTTAAAAAGAAAACCAAATAGAAATTTATATAAAGCTGTAAAGGATGATTATATTTCCATGTATACATGCCTATATATATGCCTAGGAAAAAGTCGAAAGTATATATAGCAAAATGTTAAAAATAGTTTATAATGGCAGTGATGGATTTATATCTTTTGACTTTGTTTTACATTTTCTTGTGTAAATGCTTTACAATGACCACTATTATCAGGAAGGAAAAAAAAAGCAATTTCCATTTAAGAAAAAAGAACAATGAAGAACAATGGACTACATCACAACTAACGTGATTCGATAATATTTAAATGGACAAACATGTTATTCTAGCTTATCAATAATTCAAAAATGTCCCCTTAATAATGCAATGGATTTAAAAATCCAAACAAAGGAGAATCAAGGTGGATTCTCTTCGGGCAGAAAGGAATCAGCCATTCCCCGTGTTGCTGACTCTTTCCCTCATGAGTCCTTCCTCCTGCATCTATCATTCCTTCATACCATGACCAGAAATGAGTTGTTAACTCTTGGGCAAGCTATAATAAGCAAGGCAGGTCCAGAGACAATGGGACAGGTGGCTAGAGGGACAGGCAAGGCTCACCAACAGTGTCCCCATGTTCAGTCTGTGGAAGAATTAGTTCAGAGTCATGAGGTACAGGAAAAAGCTAGCAATTTAGTTGTGCTCATACTGTGCTAAGCAAAAATTAATGTCATTCCCCTCTCCTTTGTGAAATATGTTAGGTAATCTTCCCTTTATGTCATTTGTGGTTTAATTTGTTTTTTTTACTTTCATGCTGAAACCATTGTTTCTTTATAGAAAAATGAAAGAGGTACTTCTATTTCGATCACCTTACAAGGTGTCTAAACAGACACCTCGGCCACATTTCCTATATCTGTCTGGAGGCCTCACTTGGAGTATACCTGTCCTACAGTAATATTTTGCTACAAACTAATTCTTATAGAAATGGCAACACCTTTTCACAACCTCCACTATTGAGTCATTTTTAAGAGCCCATTCCATGAATGGGAGAATGGTAAGGAACAATATTGAAAACTACCTTCATGGCACACTATTTATGCCTTGTGTTTAGTATTGCTAATTATACTTCCAGCTGAAAGCTTTAAGTCTACAACTCTGCATTAAAATACCTGACTGTACAGGTATTTTTAACATAAATAGTCTAAAATTTTTTAAATGGCCAGTAATTCCTCCACCAGATAACAAGCTATGCACATTTTAAAAAAATAAATGCATATACAGGGGTGCCTGGATGGCTCAGAGAGTTAAGCCTCTGCCTTTGGCTCAGGTCATGATCTCAGGGTCCTGGGATTGAGCCCCGCATCAGGCTCTCTGCACAGCAGGGAGCCTGCTTCCCCCTCTCTCTCTGCCTGCCTCTCTGCCTACTTGTGATCTCTGTCAAATAAATAAAGAAAAATCTTAATATATATATATATTTAAAATAAATGCATATACATAGTTAAAGAATAATAATAATTCTTTAACCTAATCCCTTTGCATTGATACCTAATCCCTTTTCTTTTGTTTTCTTTCAAAAAGAAAATTAATCACATAGCAGAAAACATATGAATATTCTTTTTATTTACACAAAAGAGATTATTTTTTATGCTTGGCTCTGAGCCTTACCTTCTTTTGTCTAGGTTATATCCAGATATATACTGAACTAACACAGATCTACCTTACCTGCTTTATCCTTTGTAAACAGGATAATATTTTTTACAGCTATGTAAACCAGAAACTATTCTTACATATATATAGCTATATTTTTTTCCCTTGCATTTTCAGTGCTTCCTGAACTTACTCTTGGCCTACACTTGTGAATGCATACCTTTTTTTAGCAGTGAAGATGCTGATTTAACCTGGATATTTGCATGTCTAAAACATTCTAGCTTTTCCCTAAATTCATAGTTACTTCGGACATACAAGGCTCTCTCATACGAGGGTACCAAGTGTAGTTCAGATAGAAAATGTGAAAGCAGTTTATTCCAAAATTAACTATTAATCCTTAGAAGTTAAAAAGTATGCACAAAAGGAAAAAGAAAAAAGAAAAAAAGAAGCAAAACATTTTCTGCTGGTCAGTGCTCCCAGAAAGCCCCCAGATTTCTTGCTTTCTTGGCTCTGCCAAGGCTGACTCTGGAGGAGTCTCAGTTTTTTGGTGTTTTTAAGGTCTGTCATGCTGAACTTGCAAGGACTGAGTCCACAATTCAGAGCTAAGTCTAGAGTCACAAGGGCACTGAACTGCCCCAAGATGGTCTGCTTCTCTGAGTACAGGTTGAAAGAAGTTTTGCTAATTTCTAGCTCCTAGTCAATGAGGTTGTGAGGACCACCACACTGTGACACTAAGAGAGACGGGCAACCTCATCCATTTACAGGACATATGGCAGAGCTGAGTCTAAGTCACAACATTTTATACAACATTGTATATCAGTACTGGGTGCTAGACTATTACACTGTATTGATAGTGTAGGAAAACTTTTAAACCTCCTAATTCTAGATAAGTCCCACACCTTATTTTTTTGGCATCGGCTTGTCCATGCTTAAAAAACATAGCTGCTTTTTTCACGTATTTTAATAACAAAGTAGAATTCCTTACTGAGTTTCCACATAGAAAATTAGGTGAGGATTTGAGATAAAAGTTCTACAGGTATTGAGATAAAAGTGAAATAATTTCCAGATGATTTTCTCAGTTCTCAGTTTTATCCTGTTGGTACTAAAGCATCCCTAATGTTTTCAGACATATTTTTTTAAAACTAAAAGTAATATGTGCACAGATAGTACAAATATTCGAATGGTACAAAATAGTATAAATATTTATATTTATACAATTTATACAATATTTAAATAATTATTCAAATAAATATTCAAATATACAAGAGCATACAATAAAAAGTGGAAGTTCTCTCCTGTTCTCATCCATAGTACTATCCCACATGAAACCAAAAATTGTTTTTACATAAGCAAACGTTAGCACACACACATACATCTTGCTGTAATTATGTCTTCCATTAATGTTTAAAGTCCTGGAGGTCTGGGAGATAGATAAATTTTATTTAAAACTTTATGTAAATGGAAGCTGTTTAAAATTGTAGTTTGGGCTGTGTATGCCAGATAAAGATAAAGAGGAGATAATTTGGCTAATTGAGCTGATACACTCAATCAAATTATATAATCCTGATCATAATCTGTGTTAGAATTGATATGCCTCCCAACAGTAACTGGCATATGGTAGATGCTTAAATCATAGTGGTTGAATAAAGGGATAAACCCAAATTCATGAAAAAGTGACCAAATCTCAAATTCATCTTGTGATTTGTAGAGGCTGTATGCTTAGTCATAGTCATGATTCAAAAAAATAATATTGATCATGGTTGTGGGTAATTTGGGAGGAGACTTTTGAAATTAAAAAATAAATGTATTTTAGAGTTTATGATCCACAGCAAATAACCTCAGAGAAAAATGGCTTTGGTCTCCTTATCTTTGAGTATTTGCATGAAAGCATTTTGTTCATATTTTTCTCCCCATAGAATAAAACACAGGCTTATTTTTTTAAGCATAATCTATTGTTTAAAACTGTGCAATTCCATATATAAAAATAGAAAGCCAGGTTGAGCATGCTCTGGTGTAAGAAAACAATCACACTTCACAAAGATGATTAATGAAAGGAGAAAACGTTTTTGAAAGTGAAGAAATACTATGAATGATGCTCTTTCAGTATTCTTGACTAGTAAATCAAGACCTGCTATATTCAGAGAGTGTCTCATTTAGATCACATTATTGTGCATCTCTTGCTTCTCATTTTCCAGTTGCTAAATATCCTCATTACCACATACATCAATTTAGGGAACATTTTATTGCTTGAAAAGAGAATTTATTGCTTAAAAACAGCAAAGCTGTTTTTGTCTTATGTTATGTAAACAGGCTCTTAAATAATCACTTCAGGGATCAATTTAAAATAAAACTTGACAACCTCAGGATTAGGTCCTAAATTCTGTGTACATAACACATGTACCTAATAAATAGATAATTATAAGTAAACAAATACATATGTGTATATGTGCACGTATGTATGTATATTAGTTTGTGAGGTATAGATGAACACCCAGAGCTCTCTAAAATGAGAAAAAATATTTTGACTCATTTGGTATGGCTAGTTAGCATGTATCCATCTTCTTGATAATGAAGTAAAATAGTTTGATTTCAAATTCGGGCTCATCATTTATTGAACATCTCTTTCTTGTCCCAGGTGTTATGTTAAGTAACTTACCTCTCATTTAATCTCCACAGTACCTTCACAAGATAGATATTATCCCCCATTTTATAGATAATAAACGCTAAGTCTTGGTGACACTGAATGAAATTGTTATTAATGTTATTAACACTTGAACATTCTAGGGAGTCGTATGGAAGGATCAGACCATAGCAAAATCCTAATCCTTATGAAATTAAATCAGTATTAAAATTATCCTTATGTATTGATCGCCTCTTTGTCTAAAAATTACATGTTTCTCTGGAATGCAGAAGATATTTAACATAAAGCAGAAATTATAGGAAATATTTGGAAGTAGCTGTTTATATATGACACATGCAAAAGGCAAGTCCCACAGTATAAGGAAGGCAAGAAGCACAAATGACCAAATGATGCCATTGGTACTTTCAGGAATCAGAAATCGCTGTTTCAACTTAGGTCAGATGACTCATCTGTAGTTTTGAATGACTAGAGTCACAGAAGACACTATTCTTAATAGAAAAATTATCTGCAGATGCATTCTGTCTGAGCTTCAAACAAGTCGGTCTGCTGGGCATTTTGTTCATCATTCTCTATCAGGACACAAACACATTGTCTCCATGTATGATAATGATTCAGACTTTCTTAAAGGAATTTATAAAAAGTGGGAATGAATATACATATATCCAATCTGCATGGTCTCAGCCCAAATCTATGAGAAACTGCCAGACAGGTGAAAACATGTATGAAGCGCAGAATAGATATCAAACCCTGAGCTCATTAGCAGGACACCAGGTAGTAAAATATGCTGAACATACCTGGTGCTTAACCCAGTCAGGTTTCCAGAGGCTTGAGCAGTAGCACAGAACCAGAGAAGTCAGTAACAGTGGCATTTCAGCCCCTTGAAATCTCAAGCCTACATCCAGGGTAAGGGATAACTGCTAGACTGATCAAGGATCACAGTGTTTTGTTCGTTAGGTGTGTTATTAGGATGCTGTGCATTTGAAGGTGTGCAAGTGGAATGTTTGGCTTTCACTTTTCTTTTTTGACAGTAGATTAAGAAAGTGAACATGGGAATGTATTGTTTCGCCGGGCGGCCTAAGCGGAGGGACCTTCAGAGCCTCCCAATCATCATTTGTTAGCGATGCCTTCAGGATTCGGTTTTCAGCTTTGACTTTCTTCTTCTTTCTACCTCTCCTTTCACCCTCTGTCCTCATTTTCTTCCTCATTTGCTTTTAATTCTTTGTACAACTTCTAGAATTAGCTCTGGGTGCTCATCATATTCCTCTTGGCTTTTTCCCAGCCCTGCCATATCCTCCACCTATGACTTTATTTACATTACTTAATCCTACTTCTGCCTTCTTTTCCATTCTCCGAGGTAGTTTCCAAAAACCATAATATCCTTCAGTGTGTTTATTCAAAAAGTGTTTGAAAAAGGATAACAATACTGTTTTAAAGCAAGCCTACATCTTATAATGAGAGTGGGTTTTTTTTTAAGATTTTATTTATTTGATAGACAGAGATCACAAGCAGGCAGAGAGGCAGGCGGAGCGTGTGGGGGAGAAGCAGGCTCCCTGCCGATCAGAGAGCCCAATGCAGGACTCGATCCCAGGACCCTGGGATCATGACCTGAGCCGAAGGCAGAGGCCTTAACCCACTGAGCCACCCAGGCACCCCAATGAGAATGTTCTTAATACCTGTCCTTAGTTATAGCTAATAAATGTGCTAAGGTGTGCAATTTGTTATGGTTAGAAATAAAATTCTCTGAAACAGAACGAGGGGTTATGATGTCTACCCAAAAAAGCCATGAACATTAGAAACATCTGCTAGAAAATAAAATCCTGCTGAAGGGAGAGAAATGAGCTTCAAGGAGCTAGCTATCCTCTCTCTCTCTTTTTAAAGATTTTATTTATTTATTTGACACAGAGAGCACAAGTAGGCAGAGCAGCAGGCAGAGGGAGAGGGAGAGGCGGGCTTCCCGCTGAGTAGGGAACCCGATGCTGGGCTTGATCCCAGGACACTGGGATCCTGAACTGAGCCAAAGGCAGCCACTTAATCCACTGAGTCACCCAGGTGTCCCAACTATCCATCTTCTCTTTAATCATCAGGCGGGCACTCAGCGGTGCTCAGGACAGGCCCTTGGTGGAGCTGGCCGAGTTACAGCCAGAAGCATCTTAGCTTAGGAGAGAGCCAGCTGAGGACCACCATGGAAGCAATTAGGATAGACTGAAAATGGCTGTGGTCTCTGCTTCCTGTGATGAAAGTGGAATATGCGCCAGTTGGCACAGCATTAGAACAGATAATAGGTTTCTTGAGACAATGACTTTCTAGTCTTTTTAAGAGACTAAAAAGAACTACTGGAGTTCAATAATTATTTGGGGGAAGACCTATAATGGATTTCCCATTTCCTTTTTTAAAAATTAATAAATGCTGCCCTGCATCAAAGTCTCAGTGGCCAGAATTATGTATGTAGATGAATTAAAGACATCAAAGGCAAATCCAGTTTTTCTCTTTTGTAGTTTATTTTCAATAGAATAAATCTGTAGATCTTAACCCAAGAGATCTGTAGACAGAATTCAGAGACTCGGTGAACTTAAATGGAAAAAAAAAATGGTATCTTTATTTTTACTAACCTCCACCTAAAATGTAGCTTCCCCTCCAATTATAAATGTAAGTAACAAACAACAACATGACCAGCAGCACTTGTGGCTTTGTAACCAGTAGAAATAACATATATTTTAATATCAAATTATAGGAAGTGCAGAGATGTCCAAGTATCCTTTATAGTCATTACTTTGAAATTTTGGTGGTAATTCCTATCGGAAATTTCTTTTGTAATAGACTTACAAGATAATTCATATACCATAATCATTTATATCCATCCATTTAAAGTATGCAATTCAGTGGGTTTGGGTATATTATTAATTTTTTAGACTGTAGTAACATATAGAGCATAAATTTGCTGTTTCAGCCATTTTTACACATATAATTCAGTGGCATTAATTGCATTCACAGTATCATGCAACCATCACCACTGTTTTCAATTTTTTTTTATTTATTCCAAACAGAAACTCTCTAATCATTAAACAATAATTATCCATTCTCCCTTTCCCCCAGCCCCTGGTAATCTCTAATCTACTTTCTGTCACTATAAATTTGTCTCTCTGCATATTTCAGATAAATGGAATCATACAATATTTGTCCTTTTGTGTCTAGCTTATTTCACTGAACATGATGTCTTAAAGGTTCATCCATATTTCAGTATCAAATGTATCAACTTCCTTCTTATGGCTGAAGAACATTCCATTGTGTCCATATACTATGTTTTGTTTTTCCATTCACCTATTGACAGATACTTTGTTCCAACTTTTGGCTATTGTGAATAATACCATAATTAATTCGTTTGGGTCTATACTTAAGAGTAGAATTGATAGGACTCATATGCTAATTCCTTGCTTAGTTTTTTTTAGTAGCCGCCAAATTGTTTTCCATAACAACTTCAAAAAAAATTTTAATTTTCTGATAATTGCATTTTAATATAATTGAGTTTTACATAATCCTATGCATTTTCGCACATACATTCAGAAACATTGTTCGAAGAATAGGACCAGAGGCTTCCCCGGATTGCCAAAACACTTCCATGGCACACAGGCACAAACAAATGTGAAGAGCTCTGCACACTAGCTTCCCTTTCGTCTAAGCAAATCAATTTAAATCTGTAATATCCTGGCAAGTGTTTGATGTCTAGAACTAAAATGAGCAATGTTATAAAAATAGTGGTTTTGTGTTATCTTGGAAATTCAGTACAGCTGAACTAGACTAATGACCAAACTTTTAAAATGCTATCAGAACCAAATTTTCTCAGTTGAAAACATAATAGTCATCTTTACCAACAAAAATGTTGAGAAAACATAATATGCACTTCAGTGGGTAAGTATAAACTCGGGCCTTCAACATACAAGAGCATAAGGGCTAATTAGTTGAAGATACTTTGAAAAGCCAGATGGTAGGGATGTGTGGGTGGCTCACGCGTTAAGCCTCTGTCTTCCGTTCAAGTCATGATCCCAGGGTCCTGGGATCAAACCCTAGGTCTGGCTCCTTGCTCAACGGGGAGCCTGCTTCTCCCTCTTCCTCTGCTGCTCCCTCTGCTTGTGTTCTTTCTCTCTGTCAAATAATTAAATAGAATCTTTAAAAGGAAGGAAGGAAGGAAGGAAGAGAGAGAGAGAGAGAGAAAAGCCAAGCCTAAACCAAACCAGATAGCTCCTGAAATGTAGTTAAGTAATCAATCAGTTATTTTGGAGTTCTGAAAACAGAATGAAAAATAAAAATGCTTCAACAATTTACAGCTTTCTTTTAGAACTGTAGTCAATTTAAAACATCATGAAGTACATTATTTCACAGTCATATGCAACCATCATCTCTCTGTATTTTCAAAACTTTCATCACTCCAAACAGAAGCCATGCAACCATTAAAAGTATCTGTCAGCATGACTGTGTCATTTATGTACAGTTTCACCTAAACTCTGTGTTTTACAGTTAGAAATACATTGTAGCCACTTGCTCAATTCAGGTGTTTAGGATTCAGAATATGATTGCCATCAACTATGAAAAATAACACACAGGAAGAACTTGGACTCAAATTTCAGAAATGGCTTAGTACTTTTCTGACTTAAGTATCACTCATTTAATTAACACATGTTTATGGAGTACCTGCTGTATGCTAGGCTAATGGGATATGACAAGAAAAAAGGCATAGTCCCTCCTGTCAAGGAGCTTATAGTTCAATGGGGGATAAGTTTGAAGGCAGGGTAGGGCGCCTGGGTGACTCAGTTGGTTAAGTAACTTCCTTTGGCTCAATCCTGGTGTCCCAGGATTGAGTCCCAAGTAGGGCTCCCTGCTCAGTGGGGAGTCTGTTTCTACTTCTGCCCCTCCCCTGTCATGCTCTCTTTCTCTCTCTCTCTCTCTCAAATGAATAAATAAAATCTTTTTTAAAAGTGGGGAGCGGGGGGTTACAGAATAGATGCTGTATTAAGAGTCAGCTGGGGCACCTGGGTGGCTCAGTTGGTTAAGCATCTGCTTTCAGCTTAGGTTGTGATCCCGGAGTCCTGGAATCAAGCCCCACATGGGGCTCCCTGCTCAGTGGGGAATTTGCTTCTCCCTCTTCCCTGCCTCCTGCTCTCTCTTTCTCAAATAAATAAATAAAATCTTTGGGACCAAAAAAAAAAAAAAAAAAAAAGAGCTTAGATTGTTATGAGAGCAAATGTGCAAGGCATCTTATCCAGGACTCAGATGAGGCTTCCCAAGAAAGTGATCATCTAAGCTGACACTTGAATGAGTGGGATTTAGCCAGGTGAAGGGAAAAGAAAAAGAAGAGGCATAATGGCAAGAAAGAGCGGTGGTAATTTGCAGACTGCTGTGAGCTCACTCTGACCACAGAGACCAAAGAGCAGGGGCTGTGGCAGGAGCTGACACAGTGAGCAGCCTCCAGACCAAGAAGGATGTTCTAAATGTGTCAACAGACTTTATCCTGAAGGTGATGAAGAAACAGTAAAAGTTCAGACAGAGTGGTGACACGATCACCAGGTGTTCTGTGCACATAACTTTGCATTACAGAGAATAGACCACAGGTAGAAACAATAATAGAAAGGGGGAGATTGAAGGAAAATAAGTGAGAAATAATGTTGGTATAACCTTAAGTGGTGGCAACAAGTGTGGAGAGAAGTGGATAGATTTTTTTTAATTTGTAGGAACTAGAATGGACAGTTCTTGAATTTGAAGGAGTAGAGAGAGGCGGCCAAGCGTGTTGCCTGGTGTTTCCTTTCTAACTATTATTATTATCTCCCTAATATGCCATGTTCTCTCGAAGTTTTAAAGGCATGTGGGCAGCCACATGTGGTCCATCTCCCACTGGAACAACCAAAAAGACAGAAAAACATAACCGGATCTAAGAACACAAGCCTAATGGATACCGCCCTCTGTGCAAACTAGACTGAGACCTGAAGAGGCAATGGTAACTGAGAGTCATGCTAAGACCGATAGTTTTGATCAAATCTCTCAAATGGTCAAGAGAGTAATCAAAAAGGGGGACTATTGACATAAATTTCTAAGCCCGAGATAGAGCTGCTTCTGCCCACGGTGCCGCATCTGGGAACTGAAACTTAGATAGCTTTCATGTCCCTGCAGATGCCCGGCTTGACCGGAAATGCAGAGTGCCGGGGTCATCCAGGCTCACATGCCAAGCCAACTCTGGGACTTCTTGCCCCAAATAAGGCTGACTGCTTGGCCCCAATCAATCAGATATTCTCTATTTATTCCTTTCTTGGTCTTTATTCTTGAATACTGTTTTATTTTTTTAAAGATTTTATTTATTTTAAGAGAGCGAGAGCACAAGTGAGGGAGGAAGGAGCAGAGGGAGAGGAAGAAGCAGGCTCCCTGATGAACAGGGAGCCCGATGTGGGGCTCAATCCCAAGACCTGATCATGACCTAAGCAGAAGGCAGATGCTTAACCGAGTCACCCAGGTACATTCCGTGGTCTTTATCCTATAAAATACTCTTGCTGGGGCACCTGGGTGGTTCAGCTGCTTAAGCATCCAACTCTTGATTTGGGCTCAGGTCATGATGTCAGAGGTAGTGAGATTGAGCCCCACGTCGGGCTCTGGAATCAGCGTGGAGTCTGTTTAGAATTCCCTCTCTCCCTTTCTCTCTGCCCCCCGCCCCGCTAGCTAAATATATAAATAAATAAACAAACAAACAAGTAAAATCCTCTAAAACAACACAAAACTCTTGCCCTCCACCCCATTTTACAGATCTCCTAAAGGGGACTGTTCACTTCATGAAGAGTTCGATGAAATTTGTTTGTGTCACCTAAAACAAAGTGATGCCCAGATTGCTAACACGAGAACCTGGGCGACCTGGGGGCAAGGAATAATGAGTTCTGCTTGGAAAATGTTGTGTGTCAAGTTCTCATTCCAGAGCCAGTACTTACCAGCCCTATGGCCTTGGGCAAATCTTATCAGCTTTTTGAACCTCTGTCCAAAATGGACACTGATTTCTGTCTGGTTCATGGGATATGATGAGACTCTAAAATATTGTGTTTGTGAAAGCCCTTTATAAACTATACAACTGAAAAGAACTGGGACTGTGATCAGTGCTTCCGAACCTGGTTATAACCTTATTCAGTGTCATCATTGCGATCATGAATTACCATTTGGAGCTAGGCTTAGCAGGAGAGTACAAGCCTGGGAATCAGGAGACCTGCGTGCCTGCTAGCTCCCCGATAAAGGAGAACTGGTGCTCTCCTGAAAAATGAAGACGTTGAATTGCTCATCTCCGAGGGCCCTTCTAGCCCTAAAATTATGAGAATGCTTGGGGCACCTGGGTGGCTCAGTTGTTAAGCGTCTGCCTTCCACTCAGGTCATGATCCCAGGGTCCTGAAGTCGATTCCCACATCAGGCTCCCGGCTCAGCTGGGTGCCTGCCTCTCCCTCTGCCTGCTGCTCCCCCTGCTCATGGATACACTCACACTCTCTCTGATGAATAAATAAAATCTTTAAAAAAATTAAAAGAATGCTGTTAACTGCTTTAATGAAATCTATTGGATAACCAGCATGATCTTAGTAGGTCTAAGGGGGATTATTCTTATGGAAAGCAGTTTAAGAATTTTCAGTCATGTTAACCTACTTTATGGAGGAAAGAAGGCTTAGGCTATCTGAGAACCATTATTACACAAACAAGTACATATGTGATTAATATTTTACTTGATAAATGTGAATGTGTTTGCAGAAACAGTATAATTGAATATGACTAAGGGAATATAAAATGTGGTTCATTTGGTACAATAAACAGTCAAGGTATGAAATAATTCTAGCATCTCCTGTTGGATTTCATTTTGTGGATTGAATACATAAAGCTTGGTTTTCCCTTGTGCCTTTAATTGCAAACAGCAAGAAATCTGTAAAGCGCTAAACAATTCCCTGCTAAGTTATTTTACGTTCTGTGTTGTTGAATATAATCAGCCCCTCCTGGGGCTTCCTCTGCCCCTCAGTTTTTTATTTGTTTTTTTAAAAATCTATTTATTTACATGAAATATAAGTACATAAAAATACATGAAATGTAAATACAATATTTTAATACCTTTATTGAGACATAATTCATATATTATACAATTCACCCATTTAAAGTATACAATTCCGGGGTTTTAATACATTCCCAGGATATACAATCATCACCACAATCTTGTTTTCTAACGTTTTCATTGCCCCAGGAAAAAAACCAGACTTATTAGCAGTCACTCTCATTTCCCCAGCCTGCTTCCCCACTCCAGGCCTTGCCACCACTAACCTACTTTCTGTCTCTATAGATTTGCCTATGGTGGATTTTTCATATAAACGGAATCATGGAATGTGTAGTCTTTGTCTCTAATCTCTCACTTAGCATAATATTTTCAAAGTTCATCCACATTGTAGCATATGTCAGTACATCATTCCTTTTCTGGATGAATAATATTCTGTTACATGGATATATCGCTTTTCATGTATCCATTCATCAGCTGATGGACATCTGGCCTGTTTCCACTTTTTGGATGTTAAGAATAATGTTAGGAGCAGCCATGAGCAAGTGTTTGTGTGAATGTATGTTTTCATTTCTCTCAGATATATAGCTAGGAATGGAAGCTTTCCCCTCCCTTTGAAGAACCCAGGGCAAGGGGAGGTGGTCCTGGGTGACTCAGCTGAGCAACTAACTCTTGATTTCAGGTCATGATCTCAGGGTCGTGGGTCTGAGCCCTGAATGAGGCTCTGTGCTCAGACGGGAGTCTATTGGAGATTCTCTGCCTCTCCCTCTGTCCTTCTCCCTGTCCACACACACACATGCTCTCTCTCTTTCTCAAAATAAATAAATCTTAAAAAAAAAAAAAAATCAAGGTGTAACATGTGCTGTCCTTGATGCCTGGAGGAACACTTTCTTCAGTTGAAAGACTAACAATGAGCTCCAACTAATAGGAAATCAGTTGAATTTCTTTTGAAAACACATGTTAGGCATTTTTTAAAAAAGAATTATGTATTTATTTGAGAGCTGGGGGGAGGGGCAAAGGGAGAGAGAATCCTCAAGCAGACTCCCCATTGAGCCTGGAGCCTGACGGAGGGCACAATCCCAGGACCCCGAGATCATGACCAGAGCCGAAATCAAGAGTCAGCCGCTTCACTGACTGAGCCACCAGGCGCCCCAGGGTCAAACACTTTTCAAGTGTGCACAAATCAGTTGTTTTCAAGTTTGTTCTTATAAAAGGGTCAGAAATCTTAGCGCAATGCAGGAGCGAGGCTCAGGAACCTAAGATTGTAGTCTGCTTTCTTTAGAGACTTTGTGACTTCAACAATGCTTACTGCAAGTAATACCGTCATTAATACAGGGTTTGTGTCCATGAGCTAGGGGGCACGTGAAGAAGACTCAGTAAATTTGGCACTGATCCCCTGAGCAGGGTTTTACTTTCAATTAATACAAGTTTTTCTGTTATGAAGCAGAATACAAAAATCACAGGGAAGTTTTAAGATATCTCCAAGACTTCATAGCTCATGGCCTCATAGGTATGCCCCAGGTCCCTGTTTCTCACCCCTCTTCAGGACAAGTTCACTGTGATATGTCCTTAGGGTTATTTTGGTGTGAGGTTTGAGAAGCACTGATGGAATTAATTTTTTTCCATATGGGTGTGATATGACTTCAAAATAATTTAAGTGGTACTTCCTGAATGAAGTCCCATAGAACTGGCTGTTAAAAGATATTGTTGTGTTAAAAAGAAAAAAAAAATCCTGTGTTCAAATAAGCTTGAGAAATAACGGGTTCGACAAATGTATAGTTTCTTTAATTTAAAACTTCTCAGATGCCAGACAGTTCTCTTATCTCTTGTTCAAAATGGAAGATCTAGAACTACCTGCTACCACCTCCAGCCTTAGGCCTGCAGAGCATTTCAAAAAAGTTAAACCTTTGCCTTTTAGTTCAAAGTTAAGTTAACCAAAACAATTAATTAGAAACCCTCCCTAAATGTTAATTTTAGAGCCCTGAGGAGATATTCACGAGAGAGTCCTCCCTAGATGTAAAACACTCTAATTTTATGAACCACTGAAGACAGTTTTGTCCGCCTGCAAGGTTTTCTCCTCTCTCGTTTGTTCATGTTTGACAGTGTTGGGATTGGTAATGCCATTTCCTTAACTGTTTCATCTGGGTTGTTTTCTGATAAAATGGCTGCATGCTGGCAGACACATTTTCTATGATTAATTAAGCATGAAAGAGTGATTTTTTTTTTCTATACAATTTCACCTTTCAAGTTTTAAATTGATTTTCCCTTGCAGCTCCAATTATTTTCTTCTGTGGACTCATTTGTTAGGAAAGAGAGCCCTACGCCGGAACCTGCTAGTGCATGGTATAACATGGATATTTGGAAGGGGTCTCTGACAGTCAGGTCTCTACAGAGTCTTCAGCAGCTAGCTACAGCCTGTAACCCCAGGACTCAGTTCCCCTGGTGTAGAAATGGAGGGAACAGCCCCACTAGGGCTATTCCCACCAGCCATTCCTCCCTACGAGCTCCGACATATCTCTTTAACTCTGACCTGTTTCATTACGAGGGCCAGCATACCCCGCACTGTTCACCGCCAAGGAGTACGGTATCATAGAAAAGAACACCAGTTTGGAGATACTGCTTGAAGTGTGGTTGTCTGGCAAGTTTAGGAAAGCTGAGTCTTCCCTCCCTTTGGCAAGAGTGTCAAATGCCCCAGAGAACAGGGCCACTCCAGCTGAGTGGACAGCATTGTTTTACTCACGGTTGTTCAGGAAGAACATGGTTATAAATCATATGGCAGAACGTGTAAGCCACGTTTAACTGAGAGCAAGCACAGCTATAAGACTGGAAAGAATCAGATCCACTCTAATTTATCTCTTCCTTTTATTCTTACCAACAATCATTACTTTTTTCATTTCACCCTGAGTTCATAAATGTTCATTTTTTTTAAAGATTTTATTTATTTATTTGACAGACAGAGATCAGAAGTAGGCAGAGAGACAGGCAGAGAGAGAGGAAGAAGCAGGCTCCCTGCTGAGCAGAGAGCCCGTTGCGGGATCCCCGGACCCCGGGATCATGACCCAAGTCGAAGGCAGAGGCCTTAGCCCACTGAGCCACCCAGACGCCCCTCATAAATGTTAATTTGTATACAAAAGATTCTTCGGTCTGTTGTTTTGAAGTCTGAATTTAAATCAGTGTCTGTCTTGCTAGCACAAACTTGAGAGGTTCTCCGCAGGCCTTGAAGAGCAAGCAGCCACACCGCAAACTACCTGTTGAAAGCCCCACGTGGAAAGAAACTTCAGGAGGCCTTGAGAGGCTGAAGGCAACATCCAGCCAATAGCCAGTGAGAGACTGGGGCTCTCGGTCACACAACAGGAAAATGAATTTCGTCAATAATCTGAATGAGCTTATGTTCTGAACAACAGCATCACAACAGCCGTGTTTGGTTTTGAAAAGGAAAGGACACTTTATTATTATTATAGAAACCTAGTAGAAACAGAAGAGGAAAGGAATCGACACACAGATGAAGGTAATAGCAGGCAAGAAATGAGAATGAGGCAAAGTTACATCAAGTTGTGTACTTACAACCTCCAACCTCATTAACTGGGGAAGGCCCCGTGGAGACAGCCTGGCTGGAGTCCCGACTGAGAGGCCTGGCAGGGTGTCCCCCTCTCAGGTGAGACTTCCAACTGACCGTCTCCATAAGGGCCGTATTTATAGGGCAAATAACAGGGTTTGAAATTAAGCATTTGTTCACCTATGTGCAGTTAGGAGCGAGCTACATTTCCATGTTATCATGTTTCTAGAATTTCAAGAAGTCTGGGCTACGTGTGCCTACCTCCCCTCCTGATTCCATTCTGGGGGGCTAGCCCAGCCTGGAGCAGGAGGGGATGTGAGACAAGACTTGTGGCTCGTGCAATGCAGAACAGAAGGGCCAGTTTCAACCTGGAGGCCAGATAATATGTTTTAAATAGCCAGGCTCCCAAGATTGTTCACACAGCATGAGTCCAAGAAACAACACTCCTTACCCTGCCTATGTGCGTGCAGGCCCCCGTGGTCGGTTGTGCGGGACAAATCCCAGAAGCATCTATCCCTACGGAACGGCTTGGAAGCAGATTCTTCCTAGACAGGATTTTGGATAAGCCTGCAGTCCAGCTAACACTGTGATTGCTGTCTTGTGAGACCCTGAGCCAGGGACTCAGCTAAGCCATGTCAGTCTTCCTGATCCACCGAAACTATAAGATAATATATGTGTGCTTTATTCAGCTTCTAAGTTTGTGGCAATTTGTGCATGACAGTAGCAAATGAACACAGGAACTACTCTAATAATTACATCAGAGCATCTGGGTTTCAGTTTTACCACCAATGCCTGGTAAGGTTTACCAGGAATATAAAAGAATAGAAGGGACCATACAATTTGCTGGATGCTAGGATCAACCATGCAGCCTTTTTTTTTCTCCAAGCTCTTCATGTCCTTAACAAGCAGACAAGTGTGATATTGTGATGTATAATAGGAATGTATATATTTGGTCTTCTCCCCATTCTAGAACAGAGCTTCTAACACCCTTTGCATTTCCTGTGATGAGAACAATAATGGTGTCTTTTGTTATGTTAATGAGGTGACTCTAGAAAGTCTGAGGACAGGGGCTGATTGCCAGGGGAGCCAACCAGGTGTTTAGAACTTTCAGTTCCACCTCTCTAGCCCCCATAACCTCCAGGAAGGGAAGAGGGGCCCGAATCAATCATCAATGACCAGTGATTGAATCAGTCATTTCTTTGTAATGAAACCTCCATAAAAACCTAAAAGGTCCATTAGGAGAGTTTCAGGTTGGTAACAAGTAGAGGTAGTAGGAGAGGGCACGGAAACTCTGCACCCCTTCCCACCTACCCTTCCCTACGCATCTCTTCCATCTGGCTGTTTCCTAGTCGTACCCTTTTCTAATAAGCCAGTAATCTAGGAAGTAAAATGTTTCTCTGAGTTCTGTGAGTCACTCTAGCAAATTAATCAAACCCAAGGAGGGAGTCATTGGAATTTCTGTCTATAGCCATCTGGTCAGAAACACAGGGGACAGACTGGACTTGTGATTGGCATCTAAATTGAAGCCAGTCTTGGGGCGCCGGGGTGGCTCAGTCAGTTAAGCATCCAACTCTAGATTTTGGCTCAGGTTATGACCTCAGGGTGATGAGATTGAGCCCCACATCTGGCTCTGCTTTTAGCGCGGAGTCTGCTTCTCCCCTTCCCTCCACTCCTCCCCCACTCTTCTCTCTCTCTCTCTCTCTCAAAATAAATAAAATATTTTAAAAAATAAAGTGAGGGCAGTCTGATGGGACAGAGCCCTTACCTGTGGGACCAGATGCTATCTCAGGGTAGAGAATGTCAGAAGTAAGTTGAATTGTAGGACACCCAGGTGGTGTCAGAGAATTGCTTGGTAGTCCTGGAAAAATTGCACGTTAGAATCAGTGTCAGAATTATAGCAAACATGCATGGTCTTCACCTCAGTTGTTCAATTCACACTCCCCAAATGGACTGAGTGAAATTTCTTTCTTTTTTCTTTCCTTTCTTCCATTTTCTTTCCTTTCCTTGTCTCTCTTTTCTTCCTTCCCTTACTTTTTTCTTTTCATTGTTGTTACATAAACTAACTCATTTATGACAGAATAGCAATGTTTCAAACCATCAAGCTTCCACTGGTGTTTCAACTCCTTCAGTCTTCTGATGGCGGACATTATTGTGACAGCAGAAGAGGTTGTTGTGGGTCTGGGTACCCCCAGCTACCATTTTCACGCAGGAATCACAGAGCCAAATCCCCACAACTTGTCTCTTCATCTTGGTTTAGCCACAGAAGAAGCAGGCGTGCTTGGCATGCTGATTCAATATTCTTCACCATTTTCCTGAGGGAGGAACCATAATGGGTTCCATATTTACTGATGATTCTGACCTTCTTGGTGCATTTAGTCATGTCATCACAAACTAGGTCTGAGTCCAGAGAGCTGAATAGGATTCATTTCTATATCCCATTAAATTTCCCAGCTTTATTTTCTATTGTTCTTTATGGCCTTTAAAACTCTTATGTATTCATTCTTTTCTTCTAAAGGAAAGGAAAAGTCCATTTGAAGGAACAGCTTAATTATTTTTAAAATTATATCTTTAGAGCACACCAGGAAAACCAAATAAAGGGAGGAAAGTGGCAACATTTTTTTTACTTTACTTTATTTTTCCAGTGTTCCAAGATCCATTGGCAACATTTAATATTAAGTAAAAGATGGTGAGATGTTATATGCAACTGGGGACTTACGAAAAACACAAAAGATAGAAAAATAAAATTCAAACCATTAGTTCTTCAGAGACTAAAATAAATGTAGCACTAAGAACTGGTCCATTGAAATGGAATTATAATAATATTAAAGTACACGATTCCATTCATTGCTTAATGGATCACTTAGCCCTGTATCATCTGTACTATCCTTTCCTCATTTATCTTCTAAGAAGTATGGAGAGAAAGAGACTTGATTTTAAGATGGCTTTTATTTTTCTCTTACAGGCCAAAGGACTTCCTAATGTCCTTATTGGGTGCTCACAATTCTAATTAATATAGAAACCAGTTCTTTTGAGGGTCAAAAGAACTCGTGAACAAAAGAAACAGATGCATGGTATTTTACTTTACTAATCAGTATCCACTGAAGTAAAAGCAAAGTTACCCTCTGTTAGGAAATGAAATCTAAGGTGCTCCAGGTGCCAGCATCCTGTGCTGTGCCTCTGAATATATACCTCCCTATCCTGGCGTCAGGTACTTTCCAGTGAAACGCTGAGTCATCTTATCTGAAGTATTTGGTATTTGAGAACTGCAATGCTGATTTTTTGTAAGGCATGTTTCACCCATCCTCTGAACTCCTACTGAATTCAGAGGAAATCAAAAGTTTCTATTTTGCTCAATTCGTGTACAGCAAGCCAAATACTTAAATTTAGCAAATGACAGAGAAATTATCTAATGATGAACATTAACTCTTTGCTTCTATAGTCTGTGACAATTAGAGGAAAACTAGCAAGTGTTAAAGTGGGGTGAGAATGGGATCTGTTTTAAAAACCACTCAAGAATCTTTTTTTTTTTTTTTTAAAGTCCCAGTTTAACACTGTAGAATTATATTACTTACCTGGCCAAAAAAAAAAAAAAAAGAGAGAGAGAGAGAGAGGATTATCTCCTATTTAAATAATGAATAATATAGAGACATATGAAGATTATTAAAAGAAATACTGAGACCACTGCAATGGTCAAATAAGTGAATGCTGCGTTTACTGACTTGTTAGGCAAGGAAATACACATCACTGAGGAAATTCAGAGTGATTCACTGAAGAGGAAGAATCAGGGACCCATACATCCTAGAAAGGGGAAGTTCACTCTGTGCTAATTAAGGACCAGAGCCTACATTTAGGAGAAGGTGAAATGATTCTGTAGCACTGATACAACTGATTATAGTAAGCCCCATTGTTCATTGACTGTCGAAGACTAGCCTACCAGTCACTGATCATCCTTAGATAGTGGGTGCTTTCCATTCATAGCAGTTGACCAGCTGTGGCTGGTTAGAACCAATGGTGGGAGGTACAGCATCAGCTTTCAGTATCTCCTGGGCAAGAGCTGCTGTGAATACAAAGTTCATTTACAGTCCCTCCTATGAATTTTCATCGATCCAAACAAAATACAGTGACTCCAGAAGGACAGGCAAATTGTCAGATTTTTAGGTCTACAGCACTGTAGACTGGTGAGGGGGACTAATTTTATCCAATATCACTATCTTTATCAGGGTCCCTCCAGACTCCTTCTGTTCTATAACCTTCAGATGTATGACAGCTGGAATAGTAACTGTACAATATGTATGATTTTGTTAGCAATCAGCATGACAACAGCAATAATTAGGAACAAGGATAGAAAGATCATAACTATGTATAGAATACCCCAGCTAGAATCCTGTTTTGCCAAGCCCAGCCATGAAAGTAGATGCCATAGATTGGTTTATTCAGTTTTAAAAACTAGTTGTTTTGTTCTGAATTTTATGCAAGTCCCATGAACTGGTCCTAAAACTTTCCCCCAGAAGCAACAAAAGATGCTAACCAGTGGGAACACAGAACCTTGATTTGCCAGTAAATAAACTGGAGAAATTCTGCTATCTAGTACCATCATAGCAGGTACATGGAGGCTCATGTATGAATTGTTTACTGCATGTACAGTTTCCTATGCAATGACAGACAAGAAGAGAGGAAGACTTGTATACAGCTTTCTAATGTAGGTACTCTGAGCCATGTTAAAAAGCCTCATAAAAAATAAAAAGTGAAGCGTGTCTTCAACTCTTCTAAGAAGGCCTACCTCTTCTCAAGAGTGTGTCAGAGAAATGGACCCCTAGAAAAGAAAACCATGGGCCAGTGTCCACATATAGACGCAATAAAATACTAGCAACCCAAATTCAGCAGCACATTGAAAAGATTATACACACCATGATCTAGGAGGCTTTATCCTGACGATGCAAGGATAGTTCAACATACATGAATCAATCAATATGATATGTCACAATAACAGAATAGAAGAAAAGAATCATATGATCAACTCAACAGATGCAGAAAAAACATTTGACAAAATCCAGCATCCATTTGTGATAAAGAGTCATAACAAATTAGGCAGAGCAGGAACATATCTCAACATAATAAAGACATATATGACAAGCCACAGGTAACATCATGCTCCATGGTGAAAAGTTGAAAGCTTTTCTTCTAAAATCAGGAACAAGACAAGGATGCCCACTCTCACCATTCCTATTCAACAAAGTAATGGAAATCCTAGCCAGAGCAATCAGGCAAAGAAAGAAAGAGAGAAGGAAAGAGAGAAAGACCAAAAGAAAGAAAGATCAGAATTGGAAAGGAAGAAGTAAAATTGTCTTGATTTTCAGATGCTATGATTTTATAATATAGAATATCCTAAAGATTCAACCAAAAATCCATTAGAACTAATCAATAAATTCAGTAAAGTAACAGGGTACAAAATTAACATACAAAAATCAGCGGTGTTTCTATATAAAAGCTATCTATAGATTCAATGCAATTCCCATCAAAATTTCAATGGCATATTTTACAGAAGAGGAAAAAACACTCTTAAAGTTTATATGACCTCAAAGACCTCAAAGAGCCAAAGATATCCTGAGAGAACAAAGAGGAGGCATCACACTTCCTGATTTCAAGCTATCCTATAAAGCTATAGTCATGAAAACAGTTATAGTACTGGCATAAAAACAAACAAATGGACCAATGAAACAAAATCAAGAGCCCAAAAATAAAACCAAGTTTATACTATGGTCAGTTAATGTTTGACACAGAAGCCAAGAATATTCAACGGAGAAAAGAGTCTCTTCAATAAATGATGCTAGGATAATTGGACATTCACATGTAAAAGGATAAAACTGGACCCATATCTTAAACCACTCACAAAAATTAACTCAAAATGGATTATAGACTTAAATGTAACACCTAAAACCATGAAACTCCTAGAGGAAAACATAGGGACAAAGTTCTTGACAAGAGTATGGGTAATTATTCTTCAGAAATGAGATCTAAGGTACAAGCAACAAAATAAAAAATTGATACGAAACTACATCAAACTAAAATGCTTCTGCATAGCAAAAGAAACCATCAACAAAGTGAAAAGATAACTTGTAAAATGGTGGGGGAAAAATGCAAACCATGGATTTGATAAGGAGTTATATAACTTATACAACTAGAAAGAAAGAAAGAAAAGAATGGAAGAAAGGAAGGAAGGAAGGAAAAGTTATACAACTAGAAAGAAAGAAAGAAAGAAAGAAAGAAAGAAAGAAAGAAAGAAAGAAAGA
>NW_019154087.1:70011999-70019895 GCF_002288905.1 Enhydra lutris kenyoni
GAAAAGGGAGGAAGAAGGACTGCAGGAAAGGGGGAGGAAGGAAGGAAGGAAAGCAGTGAGGGAGGGAGGGAGGGAGGAAAGAAGAGGGGGAGAGAGGGAGGAAGGAAGGAAGGAGAAAGAAAGAGGAGGGGGAGAGTGGAGGGGAAAGGGAAAGGAAGGGGAGAGGAGAAAAGAAACCCAATTTAAAAATGGGCAAAGGACCTGAACTGACATTTCTCCAAAGAAGATATATGAAAGGCCAACAAGCACATGAGAAGATGCCCAACATCACTAGTCTTTAGGGAAATACAAATTAAAACCACAATGAAATCACCTCATGCCTGTTAGAATGGCCATCATCAAAAACACAAGAGATAACAGATGCTGGCATAGATGGGGCAAAGGAGAACCCTGGGTCTTGCTGGTGGGATTGTGAATTGGGACAGTCACTAAGGAAAACTGTATCGAAGATTCTCAAAAAAAATTAAAAATACCATATGCTCTACCAGTTCCACTTCTGAAGGAAACAAAAGCACTAACAAAAAGATCTCTTCATCCCCACATTCACAGCACCGTTATTTACAATAGCCAAGATATGGAAGCAACTTAAGTGCCCATCAATGGATAAATGAATAAAGAAGTTGTGGTATATATGCACAACGGAATATCATTTAGCCATGAAACAAGGAATTCCTACCATTTTTAAGAACATGGATGGACCTTGACAGCATTATGCGTAAGTGAAATAAGCCAGACAAAGACAAATACTGTATCATCTCACTTAAATGTGAAATCGAAAAAAGAAAAAAAAAACACCTCATAGAAAAAGGAATCAGATTTGTGGTTACCAGAGGAGGGTTGCTGGGGGAGTGGGAATTGGAGAAAGCTGGTGAAAAAGTACTAGCTTCAAGTTACAAGATAAATAAGCACTAGGATGTCATGTACATGATGACCACAGTTAACACTGCCAGACGGTACATAGGAAATTGTCATGAGAATAGATCCTAAGGGTTCTCATCACAAGGAGAATTTTTTTTTCTTTTTTCTTTTTTCTTTTTTCTTTCTTTTCTTTTTATTGTACCTATATGAGAAAATAGATGCTAGCTGAACCTATTGTGGAAATTATTTCACAATACATGTAAATCAGAATGTCATGCTGTATACCTTAAACATTTCTCAATTAAATTGGGCAGGAAGGGGGAGCCAGGAAAGTATGGGCAAAGAATTAAAGAAAAGTATGGTCGGTGGGTATCTATTGATGCCTCAAGATAATGAGAAATTTAAATCTTAAGAAGGCTCTTATTAACACTCCCAGATTGACATTTCTCTTTCCCTGGGCTGGCATTAATAGATTGAACTTTCACAGAGGAAAAAATAAACAAGAGTCTGTATACACCCATGTATGGTATCAGGAGGAATGCAGAGGTTTTCTGAAAGCCTCAGTGCTGATCAGAGGTTGTCTGATGAACACAGTGAGCAGAGGAAGAATCTGGGATCTGGAACATGAGTATAACTAAAGAAAACTTAGTTACAATGTTTCACACCAGTGAGGCAGAGTCTATAACCGCAATCAAATGCGGGAAAATTTCACAAGGAAATTCATCAGTCACAGAATCTTGTTCTGATTTTTTTTTTCTGTAAATGACACCCTCATTTATCCTTATTAAAATATGAAACTGACTATTTTGTAAAACTAAGATTTGCAAGCCACAGAATTTAAGTTAAAAAAAAAAAAAAATCTAATCCTTAGCTCCAGAAAATACAAAAGGATATATCCCAACACTTTAAGTAATCCTTGCTAATACATCTCTTCTTCATCTCAAGTTTTGCCCTGGACAGTTTTGAATGTATATTTGGTCTATTTTATATAAAAACACTCTAAAATCTTTGTGTTGTATCTCTAATCTTTCCTAGCATTTTCAAGCAGTGGTAAAGGTTCAGTTGGTTTTAGAAACATAGATTTTTCTTTTCCTCTATTAATATTGTCTTTTTTTGAAGAATCTGAGTTTAAAGCCTCATAAAAGTCCTTTGGGCAAATTAGGTGGATTAAAATGATTCATCTCTGTCACTGGGGAAAGGGATAAATTCTTCCCAGAGAATTCACGTTGCAGTGGCTGTATGCTAAATACATCTGAGTGGATTACAACAAACGAAAACAGGGTCCAAACATCTAAATATGATTAAAAAGACATGTTGGGAGATGTTTGCATCTAGAATAGTTTCAGAAAAGCTTGATGTATCAGAAAAAAAGAAAAAAGGAAAAAAAGAGGGTAGCGGGCAGGGATTATGGTGACTGTATTAGTCAAGGTTCTGAACCCAGAAGCACAGGAGAGTAGGAGGGGTGTGTGTGTGTGTGTGTGTGTGTGTGTGAGAGAGAGAGAGAGAGAGAGAGAGAGACAGACAGACAGAGAGAGACAGAGAGACAGAGAGTGAGGTATTGGTTCACACAGTTGCGGAGCTGACGAATCTGTAGTTCAGGTAAAAATTGCAGTTTTATGTCTGAAATCTTCGGGGCAGGCCAGGAGGTGGGAAACTGAGGCAGGTTTCCATGTTGTAGTCTTGAGGTACAATCACTTTGGGGAAGCCTGTCATTGCTCTTAAGCTTCAAATGAGCGGATGAGGGCCATGCATGTCATGCTTTACTTAAATTCAACTGACTGCAAATGTTGATCACAGCTAAAAATACCTTCACAGCATCTAGACTAGCGTTCGACAAAAACGCTGGGCTCTGTCAGCCAGCCAAGGTGACACAGAAAAGTAACCATCACAGCAGAAGTTCTGCCAAAAGGTTTTAACCACTCCTGAAGCAAATACAAGTCCCCCCACCCAACTTGATGAAGAGCCAATCAGGGCATAATGGTGTCTCTTTGTCCCAGGCTGGACTACTACTACTTGGGGAGCGCAGGAGAACTAGTAAGCATTTACAGAGATCGTTACTGTCTTGGCTTGTCTTGGCAAAATTCCTTTCCCAGATTCTCCCACTGTGCTGCCCGGGGTGTTTGGAGGCTGACTGCAAATCCTTGTGTGGCTTAAGACGTGTTTCTCCTCTTTTCCCTAGTGATTCTTATTCCCACTGTGTTGTGTCACCTGTTACTAATACACAGAAAGAAATCCAGAATCTGGAAAATTATGAAAATAATCATTTTGGAAATGGTAGTCTTGATAGAAACAGCACATTTTAGTCCTTGATTCATGACTTCTGCCTGGGCCTGCCTAGGGAAACCGAAAGGCCATTTACCCGAATATAACTGTGGAAATTCCATGCTGTGTAAAGGACCTTGGTGTAAAGGGCAATTGTATTTTTGTTCTATTGCTGGCACCATAAAATTCATATGCTCTTAGGAGGAAAATGTTCTTTTTCCTTACAAACTCCAAGGAACACTTTTTGAAAGAATTAATATGCCTTATAGATTGAGCTTTCATTTTATTATTTTAAAAAAAGCAAAATTATAAAAACTATTATGAGTATTATTATACCCACTTAGAATCACAGATCCAAAGACCAGATATGACCTCAGAGATTGTACCTATCTACCTACCTACCCATTTATTTATTTATTTATATTAGTTTTATACCCAGTTTTATATTTCAGCATGTTCATTGAAAGATATGGAAGTGAAGCACTACCTTGAGATTTTATCATAAACCTCAAGGAAGCTACCAGATTGGATTCCATTTGGTATGGTACAGGCAAAAAATAAATTGAGAAACCTCTTTGTAATGCTGCTTACGGAATCACCATTCCTTATGTTCTAATTCTTTTAAATACAATGTATACAAATACTAACTAGTCTTCTAGAAGCTGGAAAGATCTCATGCAAACACAAAGGATGAAGTAAAAATATAGGACAGTCAGATGCGTGGTAAGGACAAGATAAAAGAAGCAGAGAGGGGCTTTAACAAAGCACGCACACACACACACACATACACACACACACAGCAGGAAGGAATAAGTGTGAAGGGAAGACACAGAGAAACAGAAAGCCTAGACTATATTTTAGACCACAGTCAGATTTCTTTCCACATTTGAATGTCTCCTGATCATTATACATAATGGTATATCCAATGTCAAATTCCACAGCAGCATAAATCAAAAAATATATAACCCAAAGCCTTCAAAACAAATATTGTCTTCATAAAATATATCTTAAGCAATTGTTATGCTGAATTTCCCTTACCATTACCACAGCAATGAGTTCAGTCTGTCACAGACCTATTAGCATGTGCTATTCTACCATTTTTTAGTCTGTGAATCTATAGCATCATTCAATGTGATGCCTAACAGAGCCACTTCCATTTTCCATAAGGGTCTATAAGATATATGGATCTGGCATTTGATTGCTTTAGTGGAACCCACTGGGACCATTTATACCTTGTGCTATAAAAAAGGAATTTTTATTTCTAGAAAATAAATAGTTTGCCCAAGAGTTTGTAAGTTGAATGGAAGTGTTTCATTTATCTAGCAATTGTTGATTTGTGGTCTGGCAGAAAGAAATTGCTGACAAATGGAATGCCTCCCTGGGGCGGGGTGGGGGAAGGGTTGGCGGCTAAACTCAGTTTATATTCTTTGCCTGATAAGTGCTTGCCAAGAACTAGGCTAATGACATCTGTTGGCTCTCTGGCTTGCCCATTTCTTAATGCCTGGACGAACAACAGAGATGACACAGAGCTAGACTGTGGTTTACTTTAACTTCCAAACTCTCCTAATTATTGTCTTGTCAGACCTTAAGAACTCTATCAGAGGTCATTCCCCATTCATTTAGAGCTTAGTTACATGGTTCCAAAGTTTGGCCAAACCCACTTACAAGAGTGTGTGAATACACTTGGTTCTACAATCTGGGCTGTGATGAGAAGACCTTTATTTTTATGCCTCCACAAAACTTTCTTTTGACACTTTTTTCACATGGCTCCTTCCTTCCCAACACTTACAAGTCAAATCGCTTTTGGAACAGTCATATATCTCCTTTGAGCTAACTGTGGACATAAGCTGGGATGGGGATGTGACATTTATCTCTTTTGTTATAGGAGAATAATTGATTCTAACTTTCACACTCACTATTTCAGAGCTGCTAGTCATTGACATTAGAGTAGACCCTCAGGGAGATGTGCCCTGTGTTGAACACCTGTAAGAAACTGTAGGGGCTTAGGGTGCCTCAGTGGCTCAGTAGTTTAAGCATCTGCCTTCAGTTCAGGTCATGATCTCAGGGTCCTGGGGTTGAGCCCATCATTGGGCTCTCTGCTCAGTGGAGAGTCTGCTTCTTTCTCTGCCCCTCCCCCCATACAGTCTCTCAATCTCTCTCTCTCTCAATCTCTCTCTCTTTCTCTCTCTCTCTCTCACTTTTGCTGTCTCTCTCAAGTAAATAAATAAAATCTTAAGGAAAAAAAAAAACTCTAGGAGCTTTCTTTGGCTAGGTCTCCCTAAGATATAGAGTGTATTATGGCTTTTCAGGAAATAATTGCTTTTCATTATATATACATGTATAATTTTTATTATACTGTCTCACTCCTTAAGCCAATAAAACACAAACTTATATGCCCAGTGTGATGTGGTCAGTTTCTAGAACATGAGCAGAACACTAGACTTGGGTGGGGGGAGTTAAATAATACATACTATAGAAATGTAAAATAATATTTTTATTATTTTTTCAAGGGTCTCTCTAGAACTAGACCCTCAAACTTAAAGATCAGTTCACAGCCTGTACACACAGTTGATCCCGAAAGAGGAATTTGCTGTATATGTTACATTGCATTACATTCTCTAGAAGGAAGAGTTTGCTTCAACATCCTCCTTGAATCAATCCCATACAGTCTTGAGAATGAAGAAAGCAGTTTTCTCCCTTCCAGTTAAGCCATGTGGAGCCCCAAATCCCAAAGAGAAATGGCCATTGCATATGATCATACAATCAGTATCTTTTTACTTTCCTAATAGTTGGAAACTTCTGCTAATATAGTGTTATCCTTTTTTTTTTTTAATTCTCTAAAATCTTGCTCTGAGAGTACTTTGGATAGTTTTGTTTTGTGTCAAGAGCAGAATGCGGTGCCCCTATTGAGGCATGCAAAAGAATCTTTAAAAATCTTCTGGTCTATATTTTTTCCCACTGCTTCCACTGTGCTAATATTGAAGTACTCTATTTTAGGAAGGTGGAAAAGGGCACGGAAAACTTGTACTGTTATATATAGCAGTAACGTGTTCAGTTTTTATTCTTCAAAATGGAAGCCAAATTTATCATCAAGACAGTTTGGGGAGATCTCCAAAAAAATATACCAAACACCTCTTTAAAACTGCATTGCATCTGCCACCCCCCCATCCCACCCCACACCTGCTTCCTCACCTATCCCCCTACCCTGACATTTCCAGAGATTGCAGAAGTAGATAGAGAAACATGGTCTGGGAGGTAACATTGCCGTAGCTTAGAAGAACACAAGGAGAGAAACGACTGCAGATGTCTCATCTGTGTGCTCTTCTTTGGTTCCCCCACTTTTCTGAAAACCCTGCTGTGTGATTGCACAAAACAACCTGCTATTGTTCCTCAAGAAGAGAATGGACATGACCTGTGTGTTGGAGACACCTCTCCTTCCCAGCTTTGAGTCGTGAGTGGTTGCACTGTAAAGCACTGAAGGGAGGATCAGGCAGGCCCGTGGAATTATTGAAGAGAAGTGAATTACGTGAAAGAAATGGGAGTGGAATAACATCCTCGAGCAGGAAGGGGATGTAGTGTATCTCACCCAACAAAGCACATTTTTCAAATTGCTACCCACAGCTCCAGGAGCACTGGAGAACGTCTGGGGGAAGAAAACGGAGATCAATCTGACATGCAGTTTGACTTTTTTTCTTACCTAATTTTGCTAATTCTTCTGTCTCAAGTTCCTTTCTTTTCCTTGAAATTATAGCTCTACTGGGGGAAAAGATGTTATATTTATTATATTTATATCCTGTAGACATGCAGCTTATCAGTACACAACAAGCCTCGAATTCAGAATAACACATTTCATCACAATAAGGCACTGTGAAGCATTTTCCAAAGACAATTAATATCAGTTAATATCTTAACTGACACTATGTGACAACTGATAGTTACAGGTATTATGATGAGGAGGTGCTTAAGGAATTCAGATGTATTTTAAAGTTGGTATCTGTAGAAGATAAATGCTTATGATGATGAAGCTATTTGAAAATGTCAGGGAATATTTAAAAACATAAGTATAATATTAGATTTTCTTTGGGTAATTATTAAACATTTAAGATCAAATATCCTAGTCAATTCAATTTTTTTTTTTTTTAAGTTCAAGGCCATGAGCCGTTAACGTTTGACAATAGTGGCCACCTTATCATTCAGTACTTTATTTTACTCATTTGAGAGTCAGCATTTATTTTTTTTTATTTTATTTGTTTAATATGGAATACTTCACGAATTTGTGTGTCATCCTTGAGCAAGGTCCATGCCAATCTTCACTGTATCGTTCCAATGTTAGTGTACATGTTGCCATAGCAAGTATGAGATTCAGCATTTATTAGCTGTATTTTTTTTTCACACTAGCACTTTTTTATTGTTGTGGGTTTTTAAAATTTTTATTTATTTTTTAATTTCTTTTCAGTGTTCCAGAATTTATTGTTTATGCACCACACCCAGCGCTCCCTGCAATACGTGACCTCCTTAATACCCACCACTGGGCTCACCCAACATCCCAACCCCCCGCCCCTCCAAAACTCTCAGATTATTTTTCAGAGTCCACAGTCTCTCATGTCTCCCCCTCCGATTTCCCCCAACTCCCTTCTCCTCTCCATCTCCTCATGTCCTCTGTGTTATTCCTTATGCTCCACAAATAAGCAAAACCATATGATAATCGACTCTCTGCTTGACTTATTTCACTCAGCATAATCTCTTCCAGTCCCGTCCATATATACAATGGAGTAT